>NC_137026.1:4527274-4587274 GCF_032717465.1 Coenobita brevimanus | reverse complement strand
ATACCTTCAGGTGAATTTCAAGAAGCGTGCATCTACAGACCATCTCGTATAAACAAACAGTTTCCATGCATGGGTTTAGTTCCCCTATTTTCGGCAGACCAATGATTACTTATAATAAAAGAACTGTTATTTAGCAACATCAATGCACTAATTATCTCTTTGCACCTGCGCTGGTCTATATTATTGTGCTACTGTGATTAAGACAAGTATGATAAAAGACCATTAAGTGGCAATTCTGCCCTCCCGCTCACCCACCCACCTTTTCCCAAAGTGCTGGATCCGGCCCTGGTTCCTATATGAATGTTCATTTTCAGAGTACATGCCTCCCTACTTCGTGACAACTAAAGCTGTGTCTGACACCGAACTCAATGTCTCATGGACTCCTCCTCCGACAAAGCCTGATCATTATACAGTGAAGTCCAAAGACGGCAGCATTGATGAAATTGTTTATTCAGAGGAGTTTGTCCTAATAACCGGCCTAGAACTCTGCACGACGTATGAAATGACTGTGACAGCTGTTTACGGCTCAGTGTCAGCGGGGGTAGATACGAGTGGAACAACTGATGCTGGTGGTAAGTCTGGCTACCAGATCATAACCTTTACTAAACTACTGTTGTGGGAAAGATCTGGATGTCTGTACTTTTCTCTTCGGTTTCCAAACATTTCCTAGTCGAAGTACAGTGAATCTTTTCTTGGCACAGCTTTTTTATTGTGATGCTAATCAAGGAAATCTTCACCCCTCTGTTTGCGAGATGTAGTAGTACTAGTAGTAGATCAACCCCGGTCTGTCTGGTTGAGCAGACCCATCAATCGCAGGTAAACAATCACTCACGCAGGGGTATCCCACTCACTGGACTGATATTCCCTTGGGGGTGGACAGCACCTATGACGTGGCGTGGGGAAGTGTGTAGAGGTTTGATTCTTGGATGCACGCCGCACTTGCATCTCGGCACCAAGTTAACAGAGGCACCACAGTAAGCTCCATATCACCCTGTTATTTGGTTACATGGTAACCACCCAACGCTATAAATGGTTCCCTGGGTTACAGGAAACTATTAGGTTTGTCACTCAGTGTAGAGTCACCTAGAGAAGATGCTGGTAGCACTACATCAAGTGAGCGGATGATTTTCGCCACGATCTACCACTTGTATGCGAAAATACAAACCACTAGCCACTAACATAAGCATTATCAGGAAGGTTACCGTACCAACAGTAGTTAGCTCAACATCTCCCCTGTGAAGCTTACCATGATGTAGACCGTTTTCACTGGGATGCAGACAAATCAGCTTTGAAAACTTCTTCATATCTCTTAGGTGGAAAGCTGAACTGGGATGACGGTAGTTCTCCTTGTTTTTATATCTGGATTCCAGCTTACAGCAGGTATATAGGGAAGGGGCTGGGGTAAGCAGGCGGGGACGAGGACAACCTTGCCCAAGTAACGCTGTAGTTTTATTCTGTAACAGTGGTTGGTACTGGGTGCATCCTAAATAGAAGGTTTGTGCATAACATCAACTATGAGCTGCTTAATATCCTTCTGCCACTGTTCACACGCTCTATAACAGAAAAGTTAAGTGTCATCTCTTGTGTGAAGTTGCCCAAGTTCGCATTCTGGGCAGCAGCAGGCCGCTGCCGGTGCGTCCAGTTGTATGTGTTGCAGTACCAAAATATCCCCACTCGCACCTGCCCACGCCCGCCCACTGCCAGTGTGTCTGCAACCTTAGGTGGGAATTAGGGTTGGAATGAGGATGACAGTAATTATAAATCTGCCTTTTTTTTCTCTCTCTCTCCATTTTTTTTTTTTTTTTGGGGGGGGATAAGGATGATGATGATGATGATGAAGATGATGATGATGATGTTGATTTTTTTTCTAACAGTGCCACCTGCTCCTGCCGATTGTAGCTTTAGCAACATATACCCCACCTCGATGACCGTGTCTTGGAGCTCCCCGTCCATGAGGTGTCTAATTACCGGCTACTCCATCAACACGACCTACGAAGTGCTGTGGTCAGATGAAGTGGGCTTCCTGGATGAAGTTTTTTCAGTTTCTACCACCCACAGGTTCTCTGGTCTTATTCCATACACCTACTATACATTCTTCATCGCTGCTGGCACAGATGCTGGATATGGCCCGCCTCTGGTCTGCTCTCAGACCACTGAAGAAAATAGTAAGTAATGTGTAGGAAGTACTAACACACAACCCAGTTCACTTAATGTCACTGATGTCATCCACACTAGGAAGGCGGGCAGTGTATTGTGAAAGGAGGAGTTACTGGGTAGAGACAATAGTTACGTCGCTGGGACGTGTTCATGTCCAACACTGTGTTCACTTTTACTAAGTGGAAAATTACCATCTAGCCATCGTGAATGTTGAACTGTCACGAGATTAATCCTAGCATATGGTGGCAGACATGAACAAGTGCTGTGTAAAGGAGGGAGTATCGTACCACATCTTAATCTGCCACAGAGCCTCAGAAAATAGACAGCAAGAGGAAAAAGTTGTCAGCCTAGAACTGAATGAACTATAGTACCACAGAACCTTGCAATGTTCCTAGGATGCTTAGAGAATGTGAACAATAAATGATAAACCCAGCAAAGTACTAGAACGCTAAGACAGTTTACCCTTGATGAGGGATGTACAACGTAATGTTGTAAACTAGTCAGTATTCTAAATGGTATTTTCTGCTACACACATTATGTCATGACTATACAGGCTGCGGTGTATGTATGTGTGTGTGTGTGTGTGTGTGTGTGTGTCGGACAGAGAGAGAGAGAGAGAGAGAGAGAGAGAGAGAGAGAGAGAGAGAGAGAGATGATGCAGTTATAATTCCTTACAGAGCCTGGTGTGGTCAATGTTACTGAAGTGATACAACAAGTAGGAGGCGTGACAGTGAAATGGCTTCCCCCCGACCCAGCTAACGGAAATATCCAATATTATACCGTCACCCTGGCCCACGATGACACCTCAAATGACACCACTGTTAACGGACTAGAGACCCAGCTGACTGACTTAATCCCCTGCAAGAACTACAGTGTCTCCGTCAAAGCCACAAATGGTGCCGGCACTGGTGATGACGGTCCACCTATGCCATTTGTGCTTGTCAGTGATGGTAAGGGATGCTGGAGATGTACAGTCGGCACCTGGAGTCCTCTCCCCTCTCGTGCTTCTTTCTCCACGGACTTTTGAATACCAGTGTGGTGGACCTATAAACAAACGATGCTCCTGACACTGATCTGAGGCTAAATGAAGTAATCCAAGCTGCTGATTTACCACACCGATTTCCAAAGCTCATGGAAAGAAAAGCAGGAGAGGGAACATGACTTTTGATCCCTACTGTACGCCTTCACATGATGGCACCGATATAACAAGGCGGAGCCTTTGCCAGGGAATACAGACGTCCCTAAACTCCCTTCCCACGCGGATTCACCTAAACCTTACCTTTCTCCAGTCCACCATTGTCATTTCAGGGGACAGGGAGGAACTGAGGGATGTTTGTATACCCTGGCAGTGGATATGCTCGGCTATATCAGTGCCACCTCGACTATATCGGCGTGAAAAGTCTTCCTCAGGCTGAAAGGATGCGTTTGAAAGCGGTAGAAATATAAAGAACACACACACACACACACACACACACACACACACACAGTACCGGACTGAAGGGTTTAAACGTCCGTACTGTCTACCATATAAGGCTTCTTATAGTCGCGGCGTGCGACTCTGAGGTTGTTATTAGCGTGTCCTGGCAACCTACCATTCAAAATTGAGCCTCATTTCGTGTGAGACGCATGTGATTCGTGTAGCTATAATATGTTGGTGTATAATAATATTCGTGTATAATATATTCGTGCATAATAATATGATTCGTGTATAATATGATACAAAATGGGACGCACTTTTGAATGGTAGGTTGCCAGGGTACGATAATGACAACCCCAGAGTCGTGCGCCGCCACTATAGTACCTCCTCCTTGACGATTTATTTTGCATGTAACGCCAGAACCTCGTGTGTTTCTGTATTAACTAAATGTCAGATAATGATATTAGCCTTGTCCATTAATTAATCGCATCCATTAACTTTCTATATGCCTTGGGAGGGAGGGCAGCCAAACAGCAGAGGACAGAGCGATGTGGAGGCGATTTGTTTGTGACCACCCCTTACGGGATTAAGGCGTCTGTCAATAGATAGACAGATACAAAGACAGATATGTGAAGATAGATAGATAATTATAGATAGATACATAGATAATTGTACAGTAGATAGATAATCCTAGATAGATAGACAGATGGACAGATAGACAGACAGGCAGACGGATATATAGACAGACAGACCAACTGATAGATAAGTAGACGGAGAGGCAGACAGACAATCCACCTGATCCACATATCCTGCTCCCTTCTGTCCACCAGTCCCACCAAAGGAGATGCAGTGTGGCGAGGTGAACCAGACATCTGTTGAAGTAACATGGACCCCTGCTGCCACGGACTGTCCAGTGTCCCAATACCTCATTATGTGGACCGGGGACATCCTCTGGTCTGATGGAATAGGTCAGTTGCTCTGATCCCGTATCACCTCTTCTTTAGCGATTTATTTTATTACATCTCTAACAATCTCTCCTACCCTGTCCCGTGTCCCAATACCTCATTATGTGGACCGGGGACATCCCCTGGTCTGACGAAATAGGCAAGTCCACCAGTGCTCTGATCCCTTAGCACCTTTTCTGTAGTGATTTATTCTATCTCTAACAATCTCTCCTACCCTGTCCCGTGTTCCATTACTTCATTATGTGGACCGGGGACATCCTCTGGTCTGGTGGAATGGGTAGGTTGCTCTGATCCCGTAGCACCTTTTCTGTAGCGATTTATTTTATTACATCTCTAACAGTCTCTCCTACCCTGTGCCGTGTCCCAATACCTCATTATGTGGACCGGGGACATCCTCTGGTCCAGCGAAATAGGGAAGTCCACGAGTATTCTGATCCCGTAGCACCTTTTCTGTAGCTATTTATTCTATCTCTAATAATCTCTCCTACACTGTCATATATATCAGCACCTCGTCATGTGGAGTGGGACATCCTCTGGTATAGGTAAGTTGCTCTGATCCCGTAGCACCTTTTCTTTAGCGATTTATTCTATCTCTAACAATCTCTCCTACACTGCCCCGTATTCTAGTTTCTCATCTAGGACAATAATATTCTCTGATCGAACGAAATACACCAGTTTCAAGGTAGACTTGCGTGTGCGTGTTACTTTTCTTCTGCAGCCGTTGCCCTGAGCTGTGTGTGTGTGTGTGTGTGTGTGTGTGTGTGTGTGTGTGTGTGTGAGAGAGAGAGAGAGAGAGAGAGAGATCAAATTCATACGCATACCCTCTATCTTTATTGCCTCTAACCTCAACTCTCCATCCTGCCCACAGACACTGGCAATATATTAGTACCCGGCGACTCAGGAAGGTATAGCCAGGCGGTGTATGGCCTCGTTCCCTATACACAGTATACAGTACAGGTGACCGTTAGCATGGACATACAAGGCCCCATCTGCACCTTTGACACGCTGCAAGGAGGTGAGTGTCTGTCTGTCTGTGTCTATCTGCCTGTCTGTTTTTCTATCTGTCCATCCGTTGCTCCGTCTGTCTGTTTATACCGTCTATATCACAGTTGGCATGGATATAGATGGCCCTCCTTGCATCTCTGAAACGCTGCATGGTGTGTGTGTGTGTGTGTGTGTGTGTGTGTGTGTGTGTGTGTTCTTACCTAATTGTATCTTTACAGGAATGAGTCAAGCTCGTACTGTCCCGTGTCTTAAACCATACTTATCGCACATATCCTTAAATTTGTGAATTGTTTTGGCACACACTATTTCATTCGGTAGTGCATTCCACTGATCAATTGCTCTATTTGGGAAACTGAATTTCCTTACGTCTTTATCACCTCTCTTCTTATGCAGTTTTTTGCAGCGTCCTCTTGCTGATGCTTCTCCATATGTTAAGTAATCATTTATGTCTATTTTCTCCTTCCCTGATATGCATTTATATAGCATTATCATGTCACCTCTTTTCCTTCTCTCCTGTAGTGTTGGTAGATTCAGTTTATTTAGTCTTTCTTCGTAGCTTAGATCCCTTAAGCTTGGTACCCATCTTGTAGCGGCCCTTTGAACTTTTTCAATCTTGTCTATGTGTTTTTTGAGATGAGGATTCCAGACTACTGATGCATACTCCAGGGTTGATCTGATGAATGATGTTATTATCTTTCTCAGCATGTCTTCATTTATGTATGTGTGTGTGTGTGTGTGTGTGTGTGTGTGTGTGTCTGCCTCTCTCTCTCTCTCTCTCTCTCCGGACATAAATAGATAGGCAGACAGATAGATAGATCAGCAGGTATATTATTACAGATGAGTTTGGCAATAGCTGTCACATAGAGAACTGTCAAGATAGCAGTGACTGTCAGACCTAAACCGTGTGCTGCTTCGGCCATAACTAATCCAGTCCTGCCACACATACACGCCATATTTACACAGCTCTCCATGCTCTCCTTCAGCACCATCGGAGCCGCCACTCCAGGAACTCTACACTGAGGGCACATTCATAATCGTCTCCTGGAATGAGCCTGAGGAGAAGAATGGCAACCTCATCGCCTATATTATCACTTGGCAAAACCTGGACCAGCCGAATAGCGCACAGAGCCAGAGTCTTGATAATACGACCTTCTCCTACACCATTACTGGCCTTGATCGATGTCATGATTACGGTGTTACGGTGAAAGGAGTTACGGAGAAGGGAGGCCCAGGGGATGAGAGCCAAGTCACTGCTCCTGTTACCAATTCTAGTGAGTATATGGTAGAAATAAGCCAATTTCCAACAAAGTCACGTAATATCACAGAGTCCTTAGGTGCCTGTCTGTGTTTCCTCCTGCGTACGGCCTCCAGTCTTGTAAACGCCGTGTGTCCTGGGGTCTCGAAACGAACGGATCTTGAATCTGGCTCTATGTTATCTTGTCTACATTTTTTCTTGGAAGGAACAGTCTTGCGGGCTTCTGGCCTTTAGTTCCTTCTTCCTTGCATATATAAAAAAATAATGATCATGTAGAGTATAACAGGTCATTAACGCAATAAACTTAATTTAACAGAGTGTGCAGTGAGGTTGGATGGTGAGGATATGGAGAATGTGAGTGCATTCAAGTACTTGGGTAGTGTGATGAGTAAGGATGGAACTCTGGGGGATGAAGTACGTGAAAGGGTACAGCAGGGAAGGAAGGTTGTTGGTACACTGAAAGCAGTGATGAGAAATAGGGAGGTGAGTATGGAAGTTAAGAAGTCACTGCTTGATGGTATTGTGATCCCTACCCTGACGTATGGAAGCGAGGCGTGGACCTTGCAAGAGGGGAACAAGTCAAGAGTGAGAGCAGTGGAAATGAGTTACTTGAGAGGAGCATGTGGAGTGACGTGGAGGGACAGGTTGACGAATGAAGAAGTGAAGGAACGTTGTGGGGTAGATGTGGATGTGGTTGAAAAGATTAGGAGAAATACACTGAGGTGGTTTGGACATGTGGAGAGAATGGAGAATGAAAGACTGACTAAGAGGGTGTATGTAGGTGAGGTGGAGGGAGGGAGAGGGAGGGGTAGACCGAGGATGAGGTGGAGGGATGGAGTTGAGAAGTATATGAGGGAGGGGGGGGTGAGTTGGGGGGAGGGGAGTCAAATGGTGGGTGACAGAGTGACTTGGAGGCGTTTTGTCTGTGGCCACCCTTTGCGGGATTGGGGCGTCGGGCTATAGATAGATAGATAGAACCCTCCTGATCTTGAATTTGGCTCTGTTGTATTTTGTTTTTCTCTTGGAAGGAACTGTTATTGCGGGCTCATGGCCTTTGGTTCCTTCTTTCTAGCATAAAAAAAAAAAATAATAATAATAATAATAATAATAATAATAATAATAATGCTTGTGGATTACGAGACAAGCGCAGGTAAAGCCACGTATATTCAAAACAAACTGGTTTCGTTCGTTCTGGCGTAATATAGGAAAAAATCAAGGCTTCTTAGCGTGGTTGTAATAGAGTAAATTTTAATTCTGTGCAATGGTAACCGTAATCAGGAAACTCATGTAATCTCTCTCTCTCTCTCTCTCTCTCTCTCTCACACACACACACACACACACACACACACACACACACACACACACACAAACTACCTACCTATCTATCTATCCATCCATCCATCTATCTATCCCTGTGTCTCCCTATCTCTTCCCACCTTTGCTCCCCCCCCCTCTCTCTCTCTCTCTCTCTCTCTCTCTCAAACTACCTACCTATCTATCTATCCATCCATCCATCTATCTATCCCTGTGTCTCCCCATCTCTTCCCACCTTTTCTCCCCCCCCCTCTCTCTCTCTCTCTCTCTCTCCACCTACAGTCAGTGGTAAGGGCTTAAGCTGTAGCGGTGACGACACACACTCATCACAGCTACAGTGGAGTTTGACAGCCTTGGCCAGTGAGTGTCCTGTGTCTGGCTATCACCTCGACTACACCTACACTGCTACATGCTCAGGGGAGGGAGGTGTGTATGGGCTCTCAGGCTCCTATGACTACTCTTAGCTAAATTAAAGGTCTGGGGGAGGCGGTGGCTGAATCGGTAGAGAGGTGGCTTGCAGTCCTAGTGGACCCAGGATCGAATCCCGGCTGGGGCAGGGAACAGTTTAAGGATTTGAAAATCCTAAAAAGCAGACTTTCCTGATCTACCAGATGACCCGCCGACATGTCGTAAAAATACCCCCGCTAATACCAATACACCAGTCCTGTATGAGACAGCCCTAGCATGTATTCAATATGGATGGTGGGTGTTAGCGCCGAAGTGGTGACATGTGGAGGTGTAGGAGGACTACTGGGCCTTGGGATAGGTCACTGCCCCCAAGAAATGGGCCCTGAGCCTTTGCCCAGAGTCGGACACGAAAAGAAAAAAAAAAAAAAAAAGATAGACAGATAGATAGGTAGATGGATGGATAGATAGATATATAGACTGATAGACACATGTAGACAGACAAATGGACAGATAGATAGAAAGACAGATATACAGATAGATATGTAGATATACTGATATGTAGATGGATAGATGGATAGACAGACATGTACAGATATAGACAGATAGATATATAGATAGACAGATAGGTAAATGGAAGGATGGATGGATAGATGAGAGGGAGAGAAAGAAAGAGAGAGAGAGAGAGAGAGAGAGAGTAATCACCTCTTCCCTCCCCCTCCCAGGCAGTGGCCAAATAACAATACCAGGGGACAAGACAGACTACACTCTGGAGGGTCTCAAGGCATATTCCGAATTCGACGTTTGCCTCAGTATAGACGGTTCGCTGGAGAGGCCCGTGTGCTGCAGTAACGTCACACGGGAGGATGGTACGTTTGGGGTCACTTTCCACCACTTGGGTACTAATTGCTCTATATTCTGTACAGTTTTGGTCTTCTGTCTATCTATCTATCTACAGCCCGACGCCCTAATCCCGCAAAGGGTGGCCGCAGACAAAACGCCTCTAAGTCGCTCTGTCACCCACCATTTGACTGCCCTCCCCCCAACTCACTCCCCCCTCCCTCATATATCTCTCAACTGCTTCTGTATATTCTTTCCCTAGCGCTCTGCACCCTCCCTCATCCCACCCCTGAATGGGAAACAGGGTAAGGATGATGATGATCATCATCATGATGAAGACGACTACTACTACTACTACTACTACACTACAACTACTACACTACAACTACTACACAACTACTACTACACTGTTACTACTATTACTATTACTACTACTACTCCTACTATTCCTACTACTCCTCCAGTTACTGTTACTACACTACTACTACTACTACTACTACACTACTATTCCTCCTCCTCCTCCTACGACTACTACTATTCCTCCTTCTAATATTACTACAACTACTACTAGTACTACTACACTATTACTACACTACTTTTTTTTTTTTTTATGTGTTCGACTCTGGGCATAGGCTTCACAGCCTGCTACTACTACTACTACTATTATTGCTACTACTACTGCTATTATTACTACTACTACTACCACTACTACTACTACTACTATTACTACTACTACTACTATTCCTACTACTACTACTACTACTGTTACTATTACTACTACTACTACTACTACTACTACTACTACTTCTACTTCTACTACTACTCCTACTACTACTTCTGCTACTACTACTACTACTACTACTACTTCTACTTCTACTATTACCACTACTACTACTGTTACTACTACTACTACTACTACTGCTACTACTGCTACTGCTACTGCTACTGCTACTACTACTACTACTACTACTACTGCTACTACTACTACTACTACTACTGCTACTACTGCTACTGCTACTGCTACTACTACTACTACTACTACTACTACTACTACTACTACTACTACTACTACTGCTACTACTACTACTACTACTACTACTGCTACTCCTACTACTACTACTACTGCTGCTACTACTACTGCTACTACTACTACTACTACTATTACTCCTACTACTACTGCTACTACTACTGCTACAACTCCTACTGATACTACTACTACTACTACTACTACTATTCATACTACTCCAGTTACTGCTACTACACTACTACTACTACTACTACTGCTACTTCTACTACTACTGCTACTACTACTGCCACACCCCACAGTGCCCATGGCCCCTGCAATCCTCAACGTGACAGGCGGCACCAGGACATCGCTGTCCATGTGGTGGTACCCAATGCAGTGTTCAAACGGCATGGTGACAGGCTGGCTTCTCTCCTGCCCCCTCGCTGACCCCCTTGCGCTAGAAAAGGAGGTCACTGCCTACACCTGTGGTGGCCTCAGCCCCGGACACACCTACTCCATCTCGCTCCAGGTAGTTTCCATTTCCTTGTATCCTTTCGCTAGGTGTTTTTGCTCTTTACTTTTTTTTTTTTTTAATTATGTTCGTGTGTGGAATTTCGGTGGTTTACATTCTTGTCTCGCCAGGGTTCGATTCTTGTTTGTGGCGGGCATTCAGAAGTGGGTGAGGGTAACATCTCCTTTCACCAACTTCAACTGAACAGTGTGCTGTATGGCTGCCTTATCTCCTGCCCCGTCGGTGACCCTTTGCAACTATTACACGACTCACCTACACCACTTGGTTAAGGACGTCAGTATTTGGGTTGTGACGTCATTAGTTAGGTTGTGACGTCATTATTTAAGTTAACGTCGTTATTTAGCTTGTGGCGTCATTATTTGGGTTATGAAAATTATTTAGGTTGTGACGTCATTGTTTTGCTCGTGATGTCATTATTTTGGTTATGACGTCATTGTTTAGGTTTTGATATTATTATTTAGCTTATGATGTCATTGTTTACTGTTCCTGATTCCGCGGTTTTATTCATTTGTTAAAGTACTTTCGTGTTGGTGAGTTTTACTAAGGCTGTGGTGTTGGAGAGGGACTCCTTCACACGGTGGCACCGATATGGCCGGGTGGCGGAGCTGCCTGGTTATACGAAGGTCCCCCTAGTCTCCTCCCTAGCCCCCGAAAGGCGGATGATGGACTGCAAAATAAGGGAAACTTCAGCTTGCAGTCCATTTGGTTCACGTCCAGAAGAGGTGGCAGCGGCGGCAGCTGCTACCATTACTACTAATACTAATACTGCAACTACTACAGCTACTACTACTTCTGCTACAACTGACAGAAACTTGAGCTCCAGCAACTGATAATAATAATAATAATAATAATAATAGCAACATTCGTCACCCATCTCTCAAACACCAACCCTGTTATTTCAGGCGATCAACAGTGCAGGCTACGGAAAGGAGATAGAGGCAAAAGCATCCACCCTTGCCGATGAGGCTGCTGTTGCCAATACCGGCCTGATTATCGGTGTGTGCGTGGGGGGACTAGTGCTGCTGGTGGTGCTGCTGGCTGGGGCATGGCACTGGTGCAATATGACTCAGAAAAAGAGGGTGACGGTAGTGGTGGTGCCTGTAGCAACAGTTAATGGTGTAGGGATCTAACTGTTGTGAACATGATCTGTAATGACATAACCGATTTCATGTCTGTCTCTGAGGCCATGCCGTCTTCTAAAGGGAATTTAAAATCTTCTCTCTCTCTCTCTCTCTCTCTCTCTGTAGTATATATCATCATCATCATCAGCCATTTGAGTGTCCATTGCAGGACCGGCCTATCCCTAACAAAGTGGGGACGATACAGCCAATGTATCTCCACCAAGTGGCTTAGGCTGTCTGGTAGAGATTGTGTGTAGGGTAAGAAGTACTTGTAAGTGTAATTGTAGTGCTGTAGTGGCTTTGGATGTGTGTGTAGTCTGTGAACCAAGTGTAATCGACCCACGCAAGCCGACTGGATGCAAGCATACTTTATGGTATCCAACACTGTGTCACTGGCGTAGTTACCCCAGTAGCGAATGGGTGAAATAGAAATTGGATGATAATGAAAGGAGATACAAGCGAGCCTCAATAACGGTAAATCTTTTTCTTATCAGTTTTGCTGCCTGTAAGGGTAAACCCAAGCGGTCACTTTTCCCTTCTCAACTGATAACACCCCACATGTTTTTCTCACAAATCACGCAGAAAGTTCCTCTTGTCCTTGAACTGTGGGTGTGACATAATGTGGGAGGAGCAAAGTAGGGATGTTTGCCAATTAGAAGCCTAAACGGCACTTTCGTCACGTTCTTGATGGCACGCAATTGGTTCTGTGTGGAGTGTATGAGGCCCTCATTGGTAGCAGGTGGCTCTATTGTTTCTGTATGGACAGAGATTATTTTTAAGACAGCCTAGTGGTTAATTAGCTGAGAAAGGCGGAGTAAGTAACCTTTATAAGCTCCAGGAACGTGTGAAGAGACAAATTTTTATCTCATTTTGTACACACACCCCTGTACACATTTTGTCATTTGTACACATTTACTGTCACGTTACACTTTTGTCACATTGTGTTGCACTTTTCCCCAACACTACTCAATACGTGACTTTGATTACAAAACACACTGTTTGTGTACAATTTCCCATTTTTGGTTCACTCTTCCATTTACACTAGTGTGTGATTTATACCTGGATTTAACTTCGAAGTCTCCACGTTTCCTCGAGCTTTGTGAGTACTTAGCTTCCACTGAGTGTATTCTGGTTAGGTAAGAAATAACTTGTTTTATATTTGTATCCTGTGGCCGATATGAATCCTCCCTTTTGTAAAACGAACCCTGGTTTCTTCTTTGGTTGTGTATGTTATAGTGTACAGTAAAGTTAAGTTAGTTTTCTTAAACTTTATCTTATCCTTTTTGGTGCTTAATTAAGGGTTAAGAGTGCACCATAATTTACACCCCCATAACAGCTGGTTCAACCACAGCACCCCTTATGTCCGCCAAAGCAGTACGTGGTCGGAAGAACGCTCCCAAAGTTTATTACCCTGGTGGGACGCGAACCCTCGTTCTTCAGAGTATGAAAATGCACATACCACTGTACCACAGAGGCTCCATATATATATATATATATATATATATATATATATATATATATATATATATATATATATATATATATATATATATATGGAGGAATAGAAGAAGGGAAAGACGAGAGGAAGGAGTAGTTGCAAGGAGAGTGGAAAGGTTACAAGAGGATGAGAAAAAGGTAGAGTATAAGAGAGAAGTGGAGGAACGATTGGGCAAATATGAATTGGAGCAGATGGGAGACGTGGAAGGTGTGTGTAAGATATTTACAGAAGAAATATGTGCAGCATGTGATGTGGTGTGTGGAAGGAAGAGAAGACGGAGGGGGGTGCAAGGAACAGTGTGGTGGACTGAAGAGGTGAAACAGGCTGTGGCACAAAAGAAGAAAGCATACAATGAATGGATGAGAAATAGGGGCGTGGAAGAAGTTGAGAGGCGGAAGAGAGAGTTATATGTGGAAAGGAAGAGAGAGGTGAAAAGATTAGTAAGAGAGAGTAAGAAGAGAGTGGATGAGGAATTTGGAAGGAATTTGAGTGTAAAGTGGAGGGACTGTAAGAAAATGTTCTGGAGAGAAGTGAAAAGAGTAAGACAGGGTGGAAGTGAAGTTAGCAGGGGAGTGAAAGATAAAAATGGTAGATTACTAGTGGAGAAGGGAGAAAAAGTGAGCAGATGGAGAGAACACTTTAAGGAATTGTTGAACGTAGAGGATGGAAGTAATGCGAGTATAAGTGGCTGGGGAATGGCTGGGAGAAGGAGAGAGGTGAGAAGACAGGAAGAAATCAGTAGGATAGAAGTTGTGGAAGCAATGAAGAAAGTTAAATCGGGGAAAGCCCCAGGAATTGATGGAGTGTGTGGTGAAATGCTGAAACATGGGGGAGAGATAGTGGTAGAATGGATGTGGAAGATGTGCAGATTGGCCTGGGAGGAAGGTAGAGTCCCGGAGGATTGGAAGTCAGGTATAATTATTCCATTGTACAAAGAAAAGGGGAAAAAGAAGTGTGTGGTAATCATAGGGGCATTTGTCTTCTTAGTATAATAGGAAAAGTGTATGGTAGGATACTTATAGACAGAGTTAGAGAAAGAACAGAGAAATTAGTTGGAGAACAGGGAGGCTTTAGGAAGGGAAGAGGTTCTGTAGATCAGATATTCATTCTTAGATCTTTAGTGGAAAAGTTTCTAGAGAAGGGAAAGAAGTAGTATGCGGCTTTCATGGATTTGGAGAAAGCATATGACAGGGTGGATAGACAAGGATTGTGGAAAGTGTTAAGAATATATGGAGTAGATGGGAAGTTGTTGAATGCTGTGAAGAGTATGTACGATGGTGCGAAGGCTACAGTGCGTGTGGATGGTGAACTAAGTGAATTTTTCTCTTTGAAAGTTGGTTTGAAACAGGGATGTGTCATATCTCCATGGTTGTTCAATCTGTACATGGATGGGGTAATAAAAGAGGTACAAGGTAGGATAGTGGATGTTGGAGTGGCCCTGGTGAGAGAGGATAGTGTTTGGAAACTCCCTGTACTGTTGTTTGCAGATGATACTGTGTTGTTGAGTGAAGACGAAGGGGAGCTGCAAGGCTTGGTGGATGAGTTTGAGAGAGTGTGTAAGAAACGGAACCTAAAGGTGAATGTAGGGAAGAGTAAAGTGATGGTCTTTGAGAGAGGTGAAGTCAGTGAATGTACAGCGAGGTTGGATGGTGAGGAATTGGAAAATGTGAGTACGTTTAAGTATTTGGGTAGTGTGATGAGTAAGGATGGAGGTTTGGAGGGTGAAGTGCTTGAAAGGGTACAGCAGGGAAGAAAGGTTGCTGGTTCCTTGAAAGCAGTGATAAGGAAGCAGGGAAGTGAGCATGGAAGTAAAAAAGTTACTGCATGACAGTATTGTGATACCAACTCTAACGTATGGAAGTGAAGCCTGGACATTGTTGGAAGGACACAAGTCAAGAGTGAGAGCAGTGGAAATGAGTTATTTAAGGGAAGCCTGTGGAGTCACGTGGAGAGACAGGCTGACGAATGAGGATATAAAGGAGCGTTGTGGTGTGGATATGGATGTGATAGGAGGTGTTATGAGGAACGCACTGAGGTGGTTTGGCCATGTGGAGAGGATGGAGGGTGAAAGACTGACGAAGAGAGTGTATGTGAGTGAGGTGGAGGGTGGAAGAGGGAGGGGGAGGCCGAGGATGAGATGGAGGGATGGGGTGGAGAGGTATATGAGAGAGAGGGGTGTGAATTGGGAGCAGGGCAGTGAAATGGCGGGGGACAGGGCGACTTGGAGGCGATTTGTTTGTGGCCACCCCAAACGGGATTGAGGCGTCTGGCAATATATATATATATATATATATATATATATATATATATATATATATATATATATATATATATATATATATATATATATAGTGTTACGGAACAGAGAAAGATAATGTACACTTTAAGTGAGAATACTAATAATCACTACTGTCCCGTAAAGGTCCAGGTTCAAAATAAAAGAGTTAGGTAAAATTACAAGTTAAAGTTTAATACTCAAACTAACAACAAAACATTCAGGACTCATAAGGATAATGTAATGGCAAAAAACAGGTTAAATATATGGTTAACTGCAAGAGCCTCTATTAACACGAAATTAGCATGAGTAAATTTATCTAAGTCAGCCCTGTTAAAATGAGATACCAGATAATACTCAGTGAATGCCAGATATATTTTTACAGTTACAAAATATTATTAATGATGGCTGACAATAAGAACCTTTATATAAATTACAAAAACCTTACTAGGCCTAAGAATTAACCTTATGCTGCACAGTACAAGAAAAAATGCAACAACAGTTATACTCAAATTGCACACAGCTGCTAGATGGTTGGAGACTTCCTGAGCACTCACAATAATAACAACTGTACAGGGGAGGACAGAGATGTGAACAAAATGAGGAGTAGATCTAAGTGGCAATAATGCAGAGACTGAGCTCATTATATAGGAGCCAGCAGAGCTTGATACAACTTGTAAGAAGGACGCGCAAATGAAGCCATAGGGGACAAAGAGCTGACAATCCTGCTCTGAACAACAGAAAGGACGACTTACTCTACTATAACGGTAGAAGGGGGGACTGAGGCAGAACACGCTCGTGATCAAACATGCAGCATACTGTGCGTTAAAATTACACAAAGGATGATGAAATCATAGGCTATGTAACACCTCCCCACAAATAAAAAGAAATTTACAAAGGAAATTTCTTAGTACTCTAAAACAATCTGTCTAAAGTCTAGATAAGCAATCTGCAATAACATTTTCTTTCCCCTCGACATGTTGTATGTCTAATGAATACTCCTGAAGAAGTAGACTCCATCTTGTCAATCTCTGATTTTTATCTTTAAACTTACTAAGGAATTTCAGTGGGTTATGATCGGTATAAATGACTATGGGGTCAAAACCAGAACACAAATAAAATGAAAAATGCTGTAAACCCAAAATCAAGGCCAAAAGCTCTTTCTCAATAGTTGAGCAGTTCTTTTGAGATGGAGTGAACTTCTTACCGTAATAAGATACAGGGTGTTCAATACCCTGATCATCCTCTTGCAGCAAAACAGTCCCAGCTCCTGTATCACTTGCATCAACAGACATCTTAAAAGGCTTAGCAATATTTGGAGTAGCGAGCACTGGCTGACTTAATAGGATAGCTTTAAGTTTGCTGAAAGAGGATTCACCGTTATCGGTCCAGACAAATTTAACTCCCTTTTTCAATAGGTCTGTAAGTGGTGATACAAGAATAGAAAAGTTAAGAACAAATCTCCTGTAATAACCTACCATTCCCAAAAATCTTTGTAGCTCTTTCCTACTTTTAGGTCTGGGAAGATCACTTATAACTTGAACCTTAGCTCCTGGTGGTGCAACATGTCCATCACCAATTACATACCCAAGGTACTGAACTTTAGCTTGACCAAACTCACACTTTGATAAATTAGCTACAAGATTAGCCTGAACCAAACGCTCAAGAAATTTACTGACATGGCATAGGTGATCTTTCCAGTTGTCACTGAAGATTAACACATCATCAATATAAACAACACACCCTGCCAAACCCTCTGTTACAACATTCATGAGCTTCTGAAATGTGGCTGGTGCATTCTTCATACCATATGGCATTACAGAACATGCAAAAGCCTTTCCTAGTGCTACAAAACATGAGATCTCCCTAGCACATTCAGTCATAGGTACTTGCCAGTATCCCTTTAACAAATCAAACTTACTTATGTACCTAGCCTTTCCGATCTTGTCTATGCAATCTTCCACACGAGGGAGAGGGTAAGTGTCTGTTTTGGTTATCTGATTAACACATCTGTAGTCAATGCAAAGCCGCTGTGACCCACCTGGCTTAGGGACTAGAGTGACAGGAGAACTCCACTCGCTCTGACAGGGCTCAATCATCTTGTGGTCCAACAGGTAGCCAAGCTCCTTCTCGATGAGAGGAACTTTCACTGGGTTCACACGGTAAGGAGGCAATTTAATTGGCTTTGCATCTCCAACATCGACATCATGCATCAACACAGTGATTCTTCCTGGAGTGGCACGGAACACTTGCGGGTACTCCTGCAGTAATGCCGAAAACTCCTGCCTTTCCTCGGGAGGTAGATGAGAAAGCTTAGTCTGGAGATCATTCATGATATCAGGATTCTTCCCCAAACTATCACTCAGGCTCAAACAGCATGGGAGAGCTTCACTTGCAGACTCGGGTGGAACAGCTACAGTGCAGACTGGATTATTTTCGTCCCGCCTGTGATATAACTTTAGCATGTTGATGTGACAAAGTTGCTTGTTCTTTCTACGATCTGGTGTGGCGATGACATAGTTGATATCACTGAGTTTCTTCTCCACGAAATAAGGACCACTAAACTTGGCTTGAAGAGGTTGCCCATGAACTGGTAGCAGAATCAAAACCTGATCTCCTGGCTGAAAGTGGCGTAACCTGGACTTCTTATCATACCAAGTCTTCATCTTCTCCTGAGCAGCTCCTAAATTCTCTCTCGCCAGCTGTAAAGCAGTGGACAGCCGTTCTTTGAACTTCATCACATACTCCAGCAGGTTGACGTCATCTTCCTCCGACAGCCAGCACTCCTTGAGTAACTTAAGGGGTCCTCTTACTTCATGGCCAAACAGTAGTTCAAAAGGTGAGAAGCCCAGTGATTCATTTGGAGATTCTCTTGCAGCAAACACAACAAATGGAAGACCTTTATCCCAGTCTTTCTGATGTTCCAAACAGTATTTCTTGAGCATCGATTTGAGTGTTTGATGATATCTCTCCAACGCTCCTTGGGTCTGGGGATGGTAAGCTGAAGACGTGATCTGGGTGATGCCCAACTCTTTCAGAGACTGCTTGAAAACGTTTGACATGAAATTACTTCCCCGGTCTGACTGTACCTCCTTGGGCAGACCAAACTTTGTGAAGAACCCTAGCATTTCCTTAACCACGTTCTTTGCTGAGATATTTCTAAGTGGAATGGCCTCAGGATAACGAGTAGCCATATCAATCAGGGTCAACACATAAGAAAATCCTGAAGAAGTCTTAGGAAGAGGGCCCACAATATCCACCAACACACGGGTGAATGGCGCCTCAAAAGGAGGAATGGGAAGTAGAGGTGCAACCTTTTCGGTCTGATTACACTTCCCCACAACTTGACAGGTGTGACAAGACTTACAATACCAGGAAACATCCCTGAAGATACCTGGCCAGTAGAAGTGTTTCAAAATGCGTGCCACAGTCTTCCTCACTCCAAGGTGTCCTGCCAAACTGGAATCATGAGCCACTCTAATGATATCCTGCCTACAAACACGAGGGATGACAACTTGATATACAACCTCCCATTCACAGTCGGCTGATGCTGTTGGGGGTCTCCACTTCCTCATAAGTACTCCTGACTTTATATAATAACAAGTAGAAGCACCAGCTGACTCTTCCTCACTGCAAGCAGAGTTAGCAAGACCTTTCAACTCAGGGTCAGCAACCTGCAACTCAATCAACTCTTGACGAGACAAATTATCAACACTACGGGGTACTGCCTCATCTGGTGAGTGGTCCAAATTAGCAAGAAAAGTGTCAGCTAGGATAACATCATCATCATCATTATCCTCTAAATCACCAGTAACTTTAGACTTAGCCCTAGTGACAGCACATGCAGAGAACACATCAGGGACATCACAATCCTGGGTCGCAGCCACTGGCTCACTAGACAACTGAGGAGCTGGACACACTTGACTTCCACCAATATCATTTCCAAGTAAGAAAGTTACACCTGACATTGGGAGTGTCTCAACCAACCCAACCATAACGGAACCATTAACAAAACCAGACTCTAAATTCACTCTGCACAGAGGGACAGAGAAGTAATTATTCCCTACACCTTGTAAGATTACAGTTTCATCAGAGGAATTAACATTAGAGCCTAGAACACCGGTCAGCATAAGGGATTGGCAAGCACCTGTATCACGATATATTTTAACTGATTTCCTGTCATTACTGTCCAGAGGACTGACAAAACCTTCAGACAGAAAATTAGCACATGAACTCTTGAGAGTGTCACCCACGTTACTGCTCAAAAGAGGAGCTCCATCATGAGAATTTAAGTTACCCCTCAAAGCAGGTTCAGTTAACTCAGTTAAAGAATTCTGGGAACTCTCAAGGGTGGACACTAGACCAATTGACTGAATATTTAAAGACTCCTTTTTGTTCACATCACGCTGACTCCTGAAACATTTCTCTGTAGTATGACCAATACTACAGAGTACATTTACTTTTCTGAAAGCTAGAGGTGGAGCTGGTATTTACTTCCTGAGAAACATCATCTTTATTCTCTTTCCTGTTACCTGTACTCTGAGTAGAGGCAACGTACTTACTCTCAGCTTTCCCTTTTTGTCTAGAATATCTCTTGTGAGTGAGAACATATTCATCAGCTAAAACTGCAGCATCAGACAAATTATCTATTCTTTTCTCATCAAGATATAGGCTTACATCTTTATAAATACACCTTTTGAAGTCCTCCAGCAAAATCATCTGCTTAAATTTACCAAAATCAGAATCCACATTCTTAGAATTTAACCACTGCTCTAACAGATCTTCTTTGATTTTTGCATACTCAACATGGGATTGCTTATCTTGCTTGTAAGTTGTCCTAAATTTTACTCTATAGGCTTCAGGAACAAGCTCATAGGCCTTAAGAATCAAGCTCTTAACTACATCATAATTATCTGATTGATCCTGAGGCAAAGATGCATAAGTTACTTGAGCTTTACCGGTGAGAACAGTTTGAAGGAGTACTGGCCAATACTTTTTGGGCCAATTAAAAACTGTAGCTACCCTCTCAAACAACTGAAAATACTTTGTTAAATCAGATTAATTAAAAGGAGGGACAAGTTTAACATTTTTAGCCACATCAAAATCATCAGAGCTAGATGATCCAGTTCCACCTTGTTTCATGCGATACTCATGGTCTGCCTGAATCCTGGCAAGTTCAACTTGTGCCTGTATCTGTGCCTCCTGAATCCGAGCCTGAGATTCCGCCTCCTTAGCCTGAGACTCCGCCTCCTTAGCCTGAGACTCAGCCTCCTTAGCACGTGCTTGAAATTCAGCCTCCTTAACACGAGCCTCCTGCAGGGCTAGCTGTAACTTAGCTAATTCAATCTGCGTTTGCTCATTTGGAGGAGTTACATTAAACAAGCTTTTATTAATTATGCCAACAATTTGATCTTTAGAATGATGAGAGTGAACTGCAATTCCCAATTGTTGAGCAACAAGCTTAAGTTCATTCTTTGTTCTGTTTTCTACATCACACACTGTTTGCACATTTGACAAAAAATCTTTGGCTTCATCAGGTGTAGTAATAGTAGACATCATGAATAAATCACAGTCACAAAATATCAAGCAATATCCTTATGATAATATCCTGAATATCCTGATAAGAGGTCGCCAAATTTATGTTACGGAACAGAGAAAGATAATGTACACTTTAAGTGAGAATATTAATAATCACTACTGTCCTGTAAAGGTCCAGGTTCAAAATAAAAGCGTTAGGTAAAATTACAAGTTAAAGTTTAATGCTCAAACTAATAACAAAACATTCAGGACTCATAAGGATAATGTAATGGCAAAAAACAGGTTAAATATATGGTTAACTCCAATAGCCTCCATTAACACGAAATTAGCATGAGTAAATTTATCTAAGTCAGCCCTGTTAAAATGAGATACCAGATAATACTCAGTGAATGCCAGATATATTTTTACAGTTACAAAATATTATTAATGATGGCTGACAATAAGAACCTTTATATAAATTACAAAAACCTTACTAGGCCTAAGAATTAACCTTATGCTGCACAGTACAAGAAAAAATGCAACAACAGTTATACTCAAATTACACACAGCTGCTAGATGGTTGGAGACTTCCTGAGCACTCACAATAATAACAACTGTACAGGGGAGGACAGAGATGTGAACAAAATGAGGAGTAGATCTAAGTGCCAATAATGCAGAGACTGAGCTCATTATATAGGGGCCAGCAGAGCTTGATACAACTTGTAAGAAGGACACGCAAATGAAGCCATAGGGGACAAAGAGCTGACAATCCTGCTCTGAACAACAGAAAGGACGACTTACTCTACTATAACGGTAGAAGGGGGGACTGAGGCAGAACACGCTCGTGATCAAACATGCAGCATACTGTGCGTTAAAATTACACAAAGGATGATGAAATCATAGGCTATGTAACAATATATATATATATATATATATATATATATATATATATATATTACATACTCATATATGAGCCACACTGTTTGTTTGTCTGTGTGATTGTTTATTTGCTTGTTTGTCCTTCAATCACGCCCAAACCAAAGGTCAGAGACCCCCAGATCCATATATATATATTCTGAATCAGGGTGACCCAAGGATGGTTTGGGGGGTCAAAATTCAGATATGGGTCATTTGAGATCATCAGGTTTGGCCTTGGCAACACTGGGTGCCCCTGGAGCCCAATTTTTGGCATGGAGACTCACATGACCTCTAGTTCGGACATATGCTATGTGAGGTTGGCCTCCAAGGTCATTTTAGGTCACCGGTAATAGTAAGCAAGTGCACACAAATACTGTGCCTCAGTCTGTGAAAGTTGAAATGCAAAGTCCCTGGACTTCTTATAAGCCCTCTTCAAAGGCGTTAGAGGTACAGTCGGCCACAGGAATAAGTACACACATTTTACCCGTAGGGTGTGTATCTAACCTGGTAACACCTGTGCTGTGCATCCAGACGCACGATGAAACTCTGCTCACCCAGCAACTCTGCGGTTTCCCCCCCCACCTCCACCTTCAACCATTCACTCCCACCCTCCCTAGCCCCTACACCGCGGGCTTGTTTACCAATAACTTGCGTGTGCCGCGGGGTTATTTGGGCTCCGACAGACTCTCAAAAAATATTTGCCAAAAATCAGTTATTAGTCCTAGAATAATAAAATTACATATGCTTATGGCACATACCTTCAGCTTTCTCCTGGAATGATTGTTGAGCCTTCGTCGGTTACCGTAGGACTTGTGGAGACCTCTGAAGTAGGGTAACGAAGTCTCCACTTTACACTTCCCGACAACCCGTAATATGATTACCACAGCCAGATACAAACACTATAAACACTATTCTACAATTTTCAAGTAGTTTGGGATCCATACTAAAAAAAAAAAAACACTGTGAAAGCAATGGAAATTACGAGCGCGTCTGATCGTCGCACTGGCACTAGTTCGCTCATGGTAGCCTGTCATTTATTATTCATAAAACCCTCACACTTTATATTTCTATTACTATATAACACTTATATATATCTACAGTCTTTATCCATAAGTTTCCTTCAGTAGTATTAGTTTATTGTCACTGTAGAGATTCAATTTCTTTCAGTAAAATACGTAGCATTCACTTTCTCGTCCTGTATACTGGCATTGAGAGTGAATGTCACTTTCATCTTCACTCTCATAACTCATAGCATTCAGACATGCTAGAGTGAAACTTTCACTTTCATTACTCCTAGGGTATATACTCGTAATCTTATAATACTACTCATTTACATTTCTATTTACGTTCTCTATTTTATTTACGTTATTTACATTTCTATTTTATTTACACTGTGTTGTGCACTGTCACTTGAAATAACTTATAAAACTATTTTCCATTGTTCACGTATATTTACATTCATTACTTTCACTTGCTGTTTACACATTATTTACACATTATTTACAATTCCACTTGCACTGTTTTACTCAATAGAAAGATCATAGTCACTCTTTTATCAATTGTCAGCCCTTTACCTCTTTCCACACGAGGTTTAGTAGGGGGTAAAGGTCACAGAGCCATTTGCATGGGGGTGAAAAAAAGGCCTTGAAGTCAGCAAGATGAAACGTACGTCCTCTCACTTCGGAAGATGAGAGTACACTGATAACGCAGGGGCAGCCTAGAGGCCTGCTTTAGGGGTTATTCAGAGTTACCAATATTACTTCTTGAAACAGCTAAGTCTAGCACTGATATGATTGGCAGGAAATCTAGACAATACATTATAAATCTGGTAGTTCCAGGTGAATGTAAATATTCTCACTTCCCTCCTTACATGTATATTTATTACGAAAATAGATTAGAGGCCTACTTAGGAGATATATAATCAGAGCTACCAATGTTAAATCTTGAAACAGCTTTGTGTGCACTGATATGATTGGCAGGAAATCTAGACAATACATTATAAATTAGGTAGTTCCAGGTGAATGTAAATATCATTTAGGCTTCTCCCTTCTCTCCTTACATGTATATTTATTACGAAAATAGATTATACGGCATATTTCAAGGGGAAAAAACAGCGAAAATTAGCGAACGAGTGCACGTGAGGTGTTGTCAGGTGATAATTAGCCAATTCCAGGTGTATGGCACTCTCACTTACCTGATTTCTTACTTGTATATATTATTTGGTATAAGAATACGACATAGGGCTTATTTCAATGGATGAAATCAGTGAAAAATTCCAGGGAAGATTTACTTAGCGTAGCATGGCCGGGCAGGCGAGAGCATAGGGTAATGGAGGGGGGGTAGGGAGGGGAGTCAAGAACGGGGAGAAATGGCTAAATTGTCAACAATGGATGGGAGTACAGATGAGATTAGGAGTGCTGACTAGTGTTGGACATTGTCAGTACTGATAGATGATACAAGCCCCCACTGGAAAGCCCGGGTGAATTCAAAATAACACAGAATCACAAAAGCGACGCCCCGCGGTATGATCCCTTGCTCCCAAGCGTCACGAAAGTGACGCCCCGCGGTTAAGGGGCTAGTCATGCTTATGAAGTCAGTTTACCCACACTAAATTGGTATATATGGTCTGTATTATAACAAACTATTCTGCTGTTTTATTGTCTCCATGGTGTCACCAACGTCTTTTTGGGACTGTAAAAATAATTAGTTGCTGTTAACGTCAAACTTTACGGCTTAGGCTTAGCTCCGATGTAATCAAGGGATTCAGTTATCTCCCAATAAAGGCGCTATCTGACAAAGCAAGGTAATGCAATACTACTACTAATACTGCTCTACAGTTCCCTTCGTAAAATCGCTTCACTATTCCAAACGTCTCTGAAGTGAGAAACAGTGACTATGATCATGCATCTATAAATACTTTGATATCAGCAACATACTATAATATTTGTCACTCATGCCACTGTTATCGTAGTGTCAGTAAAGAGAAAACTGAAAATGCTGTTACAGTGGACTACTGCTTTGCAACATTAAAGGTAATTGATATGGCATCACGGTAAATGAAATGGATGCTGTTATAGGTGGGTTCGCACCTAGCGAACAAAACAACTGCTGGCGAAAGAAGTGCATACTCCTTACTCTCTCTGAGTTCAACTATAGCTGACAACCAGTGGATCCATATCTCAAGTGGTTAGGCATGTTTATTACAGTAGTTAGTGCTCCGCATCCGTCAACACATCAATGGAAGGCCTATTCGCTAGTTACTTGTTCCTGTTCGTTTAATAAGTGTGGACCTCACGCTGGTGAAACATTCAGAACGCATAATCTAAGACAAATACAAGTTGTATCCTTTATTTATATATCACGATCATACTTATTATAGGACGTCCAGTCCTGATATTAGTGCCATTCTTACCGTAGACACACATGGCAATGTGTCAGCACCCATGGTTTTAAAGGACACAGAACACAATTGCAAGATAGCTTTATTAGGCATATATATATATATAGTATATAAAGTATACCCCAGAGCAACAAAATGATTTAATAAATGAATGAATACCCAAAACCAAACAATGGATAGTTAATAGAAAGCAAATAAAACCTTAGGCCCTACCCCATAGATATCATTATTTTACTCAGATGAGAGCCATCCAGCAGCCTCATAACCATCTCTCCCAATCGATATCAATATCTGGTCCATCCACCGTCGTTAGCGATGACGTCACGTAGTCTATTGGGGACGGAGGCTACGTGATTGTAGACGATCTGCTGATTTGCCCGGAACAGCTCCCACTCGGAGAAGGTATGCTGGAGGAGCTGCCGTGAGGATCTTTCTTGCCCTGTGATCCAAGAGTTGACAATGGTCCCCCAACAGTTTTCCAGTGGGTTTAGGTCACATGCCTTACTTGGCCAGTTCATCAGATCAATATCTTTTGCTCCGCAAACCATCTCCGAACGACCCTGGCTGTGTGAATTGGGCAGTTGTCCTGCAAAGCGTAGTTTATATTATGCACCATAAATTACATACTATCATTTTATATATATATATGTGTATATATATATATATATATATATATATATATATATATATATATATATATATATATATATATATATATATATATATATATATATATATATATATATATATATATATATATATATATATATATATATATATATATATATGAGAGAGAGAGAGAGAGAGAGAGAGAGGGAGAGAGAGTTATATTCAAGTAATCTGCAATCAGTAAAAATGGCTCATTCGAGATACTCCGTTGGTAAAATACGTTGTGCATATTTTGAAAACTTGTATTAATCATGTAATAACATACAGTATTAAAGGTAATGCCATCAATAAAAACTGTAATGTGGTTTATTGCATTTTATGACGGGAAACTCTACTTACTTGCATGAACACAATGCGCTCTGTGTAGGGAAGAGCCATGGCGCGAACTGTTGGGATCATCACCTCCTCCAATATTTCAAGGTATTTGTCTGCGGTGAATCTTCCCTCTATTTCTGTCAGCTCACCCAGTGTGTTTAAGTTAACCCATCCCCACACATTACAGGTGACGTGGCCGCTCCTGGCTTCTTCATAAATATTCTCGCGGGCGCATCGTGTATTGTTCCGTCGCCAACAGTGTAGCTGTCCGTGCGTGGTCGACGCGAATGTTTTCTCATCAGAGAAAATAACTCTTGCCCAGAAATTTAAGTCTTCGTTGACATACTGCTGGGCAAAACGAAGACGGTTGATCCGCTGTCGTTCGTTTAATAATCCTTTAGTGGCAGGAACTCTGTGGTGCACTCCATCACTGTGAAGCCGACGGCATATAGTTTGAGTGGAGACATCTAGGCCAAGACTGTCCCGAACTGCAGCTGCATTTGTGAGTGGATTATCCGTTACTGCATTCACCATTCTCCTGTCATCTTCAGTATCTTTATACAATACCAACAACACACACACACACACACACACTGTCCCTGGTCTGCCGGAATTGATAAGGCAACACAAACATAATGCATTTTCATGAATATCATCCATGAGACGCATACCAAACATCTCTTTTCTCTATTTTCCGTTTAACTTTTATTATTTCCTCCTCTGCTTTTACTGGTAAAGAGTAGGCTAGGGCAAAGGTAGGGGAGGGGAGGGACCCGTACGACAACTTCATTCCCGTTCGGCAGACAGCAGTTAATACCATGAGATATAATAATTATGTTACTTATAATAATACAAGTCACTGGTTAAATAATCCTTACAAATTTGTTCATAACATATATGTATGAATAAAACAAATTGCAGATTTATTTATTTCAGCACTTCTGCTACAGACAGTGTTACCAGATGTTTCACACACACGCGAAACGTAGGTGTTTACTTTTTCCTGTGGCCGACTGTGCATGGTCTTTCTGGAGTTGAAAGAAAGACAACTAGAACAAAATATAGGATTAGAGTGTTCACCACTTTTTTTAGGAGGGTGGCCATGTGGAGAGGGAGGAAACCGAGAGACTAACGAGGAGAATGTATGTGGGTGAGGTGGAGGGGGAAAGAGGGAGGGGGAGACCAAGGATGAGGTGCAGTGATGGAGTGGAGAGGTATATGAGAGAGGAGGGTGTGAGCTGAGAGCAGGGCAGTGAAATGGCGGGGGACAGGGTGACATGGAGGCGTTTTGTTTGTGGTCACCCCTTACGGGATTAAAGCATCTGGCAATAGATAGACAAAAGAACAATGACCTTATTCACAGACAGGAAATAGACTGTTTTACTAAAATATGGTGCAAGGAAAACTTCTTGGAGCTCAATGTCAACAAAACTGAGACAATGGTATGGCTTCAGCAAGACACCAGCAGCACAGCAACCCTTGATTTAGTAACTCTGGGTATGTAGAGACTGTGCACGAATACAGGTATCAGAGCACCATCACTGACAGAAACTTTAGTTGTTCATCACAAGTTGGAGAACTGTATAAGAGGGCAAATTTCAGAATGTTTTTGGTCAGGACACCTAATACACTGAGAGTAGGTTATAAAGTACAGGAACTCTTCTATGAAAGCATTGTACAGTGTCTTTTGTCCCTCGCCATTTGTTGTTGGTATGGCAACAGCAGCACGGACTCAAAGAAGAAACTAAATACAATTGCAAAGGCATGTAGTAAATGAGGTTTAAGAATGGGAAATCGTTACTAGAATTGTATATGCAAGCAGTTATTCAGAGATATAAGGTTATTAGGAACCACTCCGATCACCCACTGTATCCTGGGTTAAAGGCTAAGGTCAGTTCCAGCTGCTAGGTACAATAGTTCCTTTGTTTTATCCAGGATTAGAATTATTAACAGCAGGTAAAAATACCTAAGTGTGAAACAGAGTCCTTCAGCTGTGACTGCATCAGGACAATGTAGTGGTGACTAGTCTTATGCTGCAATGGGGCAGGGGAATCTCTCAGCTGTGTCTGTAGCTCTAGGATACAACTAGTGTAATGGAGTCTAGTTTTACGATGCAGGTAGTGCAATGGAGTCCCTCAACTGTGATTGTAGTCTTCGGATGCAATTAGTGCAATGGAGTCCCTAAACTGTGATTGTAGTCTTCGGATGCAATTAGTGCAATGGAGTCCCTCAACTGTGATTGTAGTCTTCAGATGCAATTAGTGCAATGGAGTCCCTCAACTGTGATTGTAGTCTTCATATGCAATTAGTGCAATGGAGTCCCTCAACTGTAACTGTAGTCTTCGGATGCAATTAGTGCAATGGAGTCCCTCAGCCGTGATCGTAATAGTAAGATATAACCAGTGCAGTAGAATCCCTTCGCTGGATCTTGGTCTTATAATGTACGGTAAATGATTTAGTGCACTAATACTCTTTGTATGATTTATACTCTACTGGGTTAGCTTCTGTTCTTTGTCAGCTTTTGAGCCTATGCAAGACCACAAGGCAAATTCTGTTGAGGGCAATAAAGACATATTATTATTATTATTATTTTTGTTGTTGTTGTTGTTGTTGTTATTGTTATTATTATTATTATTATTATTAATATTATTATAATTATTGTTTTATTACTAAATGCTATACGTCTAGTGTATATAGGATATAGACAAAAAAATGGCTATTTAATGACTAACCTGAGGATTTTAATCACGAAAATTTTAGACTACTACTGGCAGGCCCAATGAAATGTATCAGTACCTGGTTACATTGCAATGTCTTTTTTTTATTATTATTATAAGAATACGTATGAATCTTATGTAGTGAATATTGTTTTAGCCATGTTGGCTTAATGTTTCTACTGTGTTGGTGCGAGGCGACTCACTATGTAGCACAATATTATAGTCCTAATGTTAATTTATGCATCTTCTATTGAGTGTGTTAAGCCATCATCAGCAAGGAATAATGGATCAGTATAATAGTGTTCATCATCGAATCCTATTTTTGTTTCTTCTAGTTTTAATAATATCACAGCTCTATGTTACCAGCTAATTTGACTAATGCTGTTCATACAGTGCAGCCTTGCTGTATTCCACCGGTTATCTTTGTCTTTTTCCGTATCACTAGTCAGTTTTAATATAGTCCTATCTCCGGTATAAACTTGGCTAATGATATTTAGTAGCAGTGAGTGTAGCTGGAAATATTTGAAAGCTTCTATTAGTTCGCACCTTTTCCAAGAGTCAAATGCTTTAGAAAAATATTGCAGTAACACTTCTTCCTGAAATTTTTGGAATTTTTCTTTGTACTGTGCTAGTTCCACTCTTATCTTAGCATTTTCTTTCTCTCCCTGCATTAGCCTGTCCTCTAATGTTTCTGCTTTGATTATCTTGTTTTTAAATGTACACTTACACTGTTCACCGAGCCATAGTTATCTTTCTGAAACACCGTACAGTACCTTAATATAAACTGGTGAAATCCTTACACATCCTGGATGATATCAACTGACATAAATCACACGATACAAGCTTTTGTTTCTTTTTGTTTTTTATTTCTGTTCTTTCTGTTTTGTCAGAGTAAACTATATATGACTAGACTGTTTCTGTTTTGTAAAGTTCCGTGTTTCTCTACATACATTAGTCGCACACCCATTGCAATCACGTCTTACAATAAAAATGCTATGCTTCAGTGGCATAATTAATTTCCTTTACAGTGTCGGTGTTACCTAACCTAATATTATCATACTTGCCAAAGGTAAGTGCTGGCAGATAAAATAGTAATAAGGAGGTAGTGAATAAATGTAAAAAGAAGGAACGTGATAAGTAGTATGAGTGACAGTAGCAAGGGAGTGGCGGTGCGGCTGTCCAACTCATCCTGTGACGTCACAATCCTACACCCAGGCCTTCACATAGAGACGGCCTTGGTCCAGCAGTTTTTCTACGTCTGTCTATCTATCCATTGCCAGACGCCTTAATCCCGCAAGGGGTGGCCACAAACAAATCACTTCCATGTCGCCCTATCCCCTGCCATTTCACTGCCCTGCTCCCAGCTCACACCCTCCCCTCTCATATTCCTCTCCACTCCATCCCTCCATCTAATCTTTGGCCTCCCCCTCCCTCTCCGCCCCTCCACCTCACTCACATACACTTTCCTCGCCAGTCTCTTACTCTCCATCCTCTCCACATTGCTAAACCACCTCATTGTGGTTCTCCTAACACTTCCTATCACATTCACATCCACACCACAACGCTCCTTCACTTCCTCATTTGTCAGTCTGTCTCTCCATGTGACTCCACATGCTCCTCTCAAATAACTCATTTCCACTGCTCTCACTTGTGACTTCTGTCACTCCAACAACGTCCAAGCTTCACTTCCATACGTTAGAATTGGTATCACAATATTCTCATGTAGTAACTTTTTCACTTCCATGCTCACTTCCCTGTTTCTTATCACTGCTTTCAAAGACCCAGCAACCCTTCTTCCCTGTTGCACCCTTTCAAGTACTTCACCCTCTAAACTTCCATCCTTACTCATCACACTACCCAAGTACTTAAACATACTCACATTCTCCATTTCCTCCCCATCTATAACAGAAAGGCCTGTAAATATGCGATACTATGATGCTCACTGTAATAGTAAGGCATGTAAATATGTGATAAGTTATATAGGGTGGAAACTGGTATAATGTTAGTGGAAAAATATAATGTAAGTTGAAAAATAGAATATAAGTTGAAACAACAGTCATAGTGAGTCAGTTGTGGAAGAGTTCGGCAATTTTCATGTGTTCGTGAATGAAACAACGCTTATATCGCCTATATTTTTGTGTGAAAACCAATATATTTTTGTAATATATGTAAATTTGTACCAAATTAATAAATATCTACGAATTTTGAGTGGTTTCCAATAGTTATCCTATCATAGAAAAAACGACAGTAGCAGCACGGCTACAGGGAACACACTATCAGGTGTTCAGAGGGTCACCTGTCTAAACCAGTTCTAACCTCAGGTGAACACTTTCTTGGTGATTGTCCATTGTTTCTCACCAAAGCGGAGGTCTGAGGCAAAAAAAAAAAAAAGTAGAAAATGTGTCGGGCTTTGAGGGGTGGGTTTTGTAATAAATTGGTGGGTACGGGGCGGGTTAATAGTATGGATGAAAGTTTTTGCACGTCTTATGAATAATCTTTATCAAGCAGTTGGTTAATTCATACAATATTCACTGTCTATAACGTGACTAAATATCCTTTATCTTGTTTCTGGGTTTACACACACACACACACACACACACACACACACACACACACACACACACACATACTGTAACTTTTAATTTCCTCATGCTACAATTTAATGATGATTTCACAATTCAGTACAGTACTTAATTGTTTTTCCATTTCCTTTCTGTTTTGGTTGTTATATTATTGTGCATTTAGTATAATGCATTGTATGGCCTTACTTGTATCCTGTAACCTACTCACTGAAATCTTAAATATCAACGCATACTTGTGGAACAAACATTCTGCTTTTCTGCACAATGTACATTTGGTGAAATTAACCCCCACCCGTGTGTTATGGTTCATTTTGCCATCATTGCTTGACGATGGCCAGGGTGCACTGCGAGGAGGCGGCCCATGTTAACACACTATTATTGTTTTGTTTTTTACTTGAAGTATATATAACCTGCCATGGATGTAATCTGGTCTTAATCTTCATCACTTTCGGCATTACTCTCATCAGATGATACTAAATCAACTCTGAATGATACACATAGGTGCTCATAAGTAATATATATTTTTTCTCTCTATATATAATCTCTTTCAGTTTTATGTACATGATCAATGCATTTTTGCCAATTTTCCTTGGTAGCCTCTTGAATGGCTTGCTTGGTTATATCCTCAACATTATTCATACTTTGATTACTGTTGGAGTTCCGCTTACCGATTTTATCTTTATTTGAGCCCTGATTAATTGAACTGGGTTGAACTGGCAGTAATACGGTGGCAGCCTCAAAATTCTGTGTCGTGCAGCAGAAGCGAGCTCATCAATTTCATACCGCTGAAATGTTTTCTTGTGTATCTTTACTATCTGTAGCAGTTCAGGTCTTGAGTGAGTGGGATCATGTTTGATGGAAATTTCTTGTAGCCACTTGATTATTTATGTACATCTGACTTGTAGGTGCTTTGTTATGTTGCCTTGAGTGGTAAGGGGCATTGTCCATCACTATTGGTGACTTGGAATATTAGGAAGCAGTTGATGGAGGAACCAGTCTTTAAATGTGTCATGGTTCATAGCCTCATGATAGCCTCCTTTATTTCCATGTTTTGATCTGATCAGAAGTGCACCAGGGACAAAGCCGTCAGCTCCTCCTGCATGGACAATAAAGAAACGTGCTCCTTTGCCATTTATTTGTCTGGGTCCAACTGCACCATCCTTGGTTGGCCAGCATCGTTCAACACTCGCATTTTGATTCACCCAGGTTTCATCTATAAAAATTTCAGGCCTTGGGTGATCACTTCTTCTGTTTCTCTTTATTTCTCTAAGGGACTTGTTTCTTTCAGCAACGATGTCATCTCTTTCCATTAGTAAAGTCCTGCTACTATTGTGCTTCTTGTACCTAAATCCAAGATCTTTGACGAGTATCCTTAGAGAAGTTTGTCCTTCAGCGAATGAAACCGGCGGCTCCTTCACCTTTTCGTGTAGTACTGTAATTCCATGGTTGGTAGCTCACCTCTTTCGTAAAAAGCCAAGATTTCTCTTCTAATCACATCTCTGCAAAGTCATCCACGCAATCTATTGTAGTACAGGACAAGCTCTTTTCTGTTATATTGGTGATGAAATTACTCCCATTTCATTTAACCTTCCCTGACGTCTGAGTCGGCTGACGGAGCGGCAGCTGACTTGTGTAGCTTCTGCTGTCTTGTTCTCAGCTCCTTCAGTGTGGTCGTAATGCTCATGCATTCAGAAGTACTTAAAGACATTGGCTACCAAGCCTGGGAGGCCTAGAGGGTGTTTTGGGAACTTCGGTGTCTGCCATCTCTGTGCGCTAATGTGTCTCTGACAGCCAGTGGCAGGTGCAACGGACATCTGGTTAAACTCCCCGCCGAACATGCACTGGATATGTCAGGCTAAATATTTGCTACCTCCAAACGTAGGCATAAATTTTCTCTTCCTTTTATCATTAAGCTTTCATGGTAGATTTATTGATTATAAACACAAATATTTTTTTAAAAATAAAACTGACAGGCACAACTTGGCTAGCCGACGAGGGAAGTACCGAGAAAATAAAAATATAACTCAGTCATTATAATCTCCGACTCTAAATCTGTACCTCCGATCATGTGTAAGCTGGTCATGTATACCAGTCCTATATAGTTATTACAAATCGTTGTAGGTGATGCAAATAGATGATTGAGGAAAGTAAACTGATCAGTATAGTTTGGAAGTAGTAATGCGATGCATTGTTGTATGAAATCTGAAGGCTACTTTGCTCTGCTCACGCTGGAAATGACATGATTGGCTGAAGCTGGCTATGACGTCATCAGGAAGGTGGGGCTTATTCCTCCTGGACTGATCGTGAGAAGTCTAGATCACAGTCTAGTAAAATACAGTCGTCTCACGCTTGGTTCAAATTTTGGAGCAGTCCGCGCATGACGTCATGGGGTCCCGCAGCCGTCAGTTGGCTCGGGGCAGGGGTGGGGATGTGGCTCCCCTCGGTCTCTTCTTACTCGTGTGGGAATTTCAGACGTGCGGCATCTGAAAACATGCCAGTTTAAATGTGGAATAATTTCCGAAGCTAAAGTGATCAAAATTAGTTTCAAAAGTTTACCTTTATCAAAGAAAATCAAAGATTATAAAGTTTTATAAGACGATGAGTGACGTTTGGAGAATATTATCCAACCACTGTGTACAGGTACGTCCGCATGTTGTGATGCAATACATATCTGCATTTACTTCAAATGTCACTCATCGTTTTATTAAACTTTATAATCAACTTTAATTTTCTTTGATAATGATAAACTTTTAAAGCTAATGTTGATCTCTTTAGCTTTGGAAATTATTCCATATTTAAACTGGCTGCTTATAATGTAAGCAGATTACAAATATACTGTATGCTTTAAAATAAGAAGAGCTGTAGATTTACCACGCTCCTCAGTGTTGCATAAACCAATGAGCAACGACATAAAATGCATAAAATTCGAGTTTACGTCAAAAAAGGTGGTTTGGGCATCTGGAGAGAATGGAGAATGAATGACTGAATAAGAGGGTGAACGTAGGTGAAGTGGAGGGAGGGAGAGGGAGGGGACGACTGAGGATGAGGTGGAGGGATGGAGTTGAGAGGTATATGAGGGAAGGGGGAGTGAGCTGGGGGGAGGGCAGTCAAACGGTGGGCGACAGAGCGACTTGGAGGCGTTTTGTCTGTGGCCACCCTTTGTGGGATTAGGGCGTCAGGCTATAGATAGACAGATATTTAGCAATGGTTACCTTATCCATCCGATGACATCTTTTCTACTTTATTTTTAACACAACCAGTGACGTCACTCAGTTCAGGCGAGACTTCGTACTAAAGGACCAAGGTCTAGAACTTTTATTTACCCCTTCACTGCTAGAGAGCCTTCCTAATTTAAATATAAATGTTTTGTGATTGATTAAAAAAAAAAAATGTCGCCATGTTAAAAGGAGTTCTTGGACGGGAAAAAGAAAAATAATAAAGGTCTGGACTACGAAAAGATTAGGAAAGAAGAGTAATTATATAAAACCATTGGTGCCGTACCCAACCATTCACATAAAATTAGGGGAAGTGAAAGGTGGCAAACATGGTCTGCCATTACAAAGCTCTCATCAACGCGTTATTTATGTAAACGAAGACTTCATAAATTCCTGTAGATAAAACTTACCCGTATATCACATCAGAAAAAAAAAACAGTTTATTGCTGCTGCTGCCAAACGATCTACAGAGAGACCGCTCCATGCAATGTAGGGAACGCGGTAATGAGGGTTGTATCACTTTCCAGTTCTGATTTCCAAATGTATGGCAAACATTTCTGCATCTATCTTTGTATAAACACACACACACACACACACACATGCATAATGATAATTACTGAAGTTTTCAATGCCTCACAAAAGTAACTGCACGTCAACTTTATGATTTATGTGTAGGAATGCAGCTCAGATGGCGGTTAAACAACTTGTGTGCAGTATAAACAGTATTTGAACATAACTTACCATCATCCTTGAGTATTCATTGGCAACACAAAACCACAATTTCCTTATACTAGATTCCCTGCATTCGGAAATTCACGCCATACTGATTTGAGAGGTTTAGTGGCAGTAACCAGTTCATTCGTGGACGCGTTTGTCGTTATATTCTCGCTATCCCCTCACGATACTGTTATATAATGTAGTTACGGGATCGAGCTACATAATCCAGATATGGGATCAAGTTATGTCCTCTAGACTGTGTGTGCCCTGCGGTGCTAAATACAACACAAGCGACATAATAATAAAACATAAATGACTACAGGGCCCCGTTGGCTGTACACTAAGGGCCCGGACACACTTGCTCCAAACCTGTGGTCTTCAAGAGGAAACAAGGGTCAGGGGTCTGTACAACGTTCAGACTCAAATACCGAAGAAGCTCTAACCCTGTGCTTCGTCTCGTCTTGTCAATCACATGTTTGGGGCCAAGTGTGTCCAGGCCCTGACGCGGCAGCATGTTAGCCTGTGCACGGCCACCACTTTTGTGATTGGCAGACCATCATCCCCTCGTTAGCCGACCTCTACCAGACAGATGCATCAAGCCTCTGACATAACTAACGAACAGTCAATGCTGAGTCAGTAAACAGTAACAAATAATTGCTAACATTACTGTTTGCCGTTACTGATGTCTGTCTGTCTATCTATATCTGTATATCTATGTCTATCAATCTATTTATATCTATATATCTATGACTACATCTGTCTATCTATCTCTCTATCTCTCTATCAAACAACCTATGTCTATCTATCTATCTATTTATTTCTCTATAAATGGTGCAGTGTGTTGTTGAATGCAGATATAACAGTAAAATGAAGATGAAGAGACACTGAATACTGGCAGTGCTATTGCAACAGGAGAGAGAGAGAGAGAGAGAGAGAGATTTTCTTTCTTGTGTCTGTTACTGTATTTTTATTATCATCGTGTTTGGACTTTTCTGTCTAACTCTCTAATACAAGAGTTAATCCTTACTCCCAGTCCTTCATGTATGTAACAGGTCACCTCTGGAACTGTCTCCCTCAGTCTGTATTCCCTACTGCCTATGATCTCCAGTGTAGGTAGGTAGATGGGTAGATACAGAAGGTAGGAGGTAGGTTAGCAAATACTCCCAGTCCTTCATGTACGTAACAGGTCAAAACTGGAACTGTCTCCCTATGTCTGTTTCCCCACTACCTATGATCTCCAGTCTCTCAAACGCAGTGAGTCCAGGCATCTCGAAATGAATGGATTTTGAATTTGGGTCTCTGTTATCTAGTTTTTGTTTTTTTCTTGAAGGAAACAATTTGCGGCTCCTGGTCTTTAGTTCCTTCTTCCTTCCATCAAAAAAAAAAAAAAGTCATCAACCGAACTCATCGACCTGCCTGATGATGGAGGTCAGGGGGCGTGAGTGACCCAGTGTATGTGGCGCATCGTCATCATCACCATCATCATCATCATTATCATCATCACCATCATCATCACCATCATCATCATTATCATCATCACCATCATCATCACCATCATCATCATCATTATCATCATCACCATCATCATCACCATCATCATCATCATCATCATCATTATCATCACCATCATCATCATCATCATCACCACCACCGCCTCTCCCACCAGTGCCTGACATACTGACATCTAATTAATTACTGCTCACCCAGGACAGGGCGTGGCTGTAACAGGCCTCCACTTTGTATACATAGGAATTAGTGTGTGCGTGTGTGTGTGTGTGTGTGTGTGTGTGTGTGTGTGTGTGTGTGTGTGTGTGTGTGTGTGTGTGTACATACCAATCCTCCAAGCTGTATGCATAGGAATTAGGGGTTTTGTGTGTGTGTGTGTGTGTGTGTGTGTGTGTGTGTGTGTGTGTGTGTGTGAATAAGAATACAAATGTATGTTCTCTCTCCAGGAAGAGGCGGTGGTGTTGCATATCCAGCTTGCAATACAATAAATCGAGTTTAATGCTCCAGCCGGCCAGAGTGTTGGACAGAGTTTGTTTTTCCCCTCGTCCCTCTTCACCCAGGAGTACAGTGTGGCACCTGGATGTCAGCTCACTCGTTACGTGTCGTGTTCTAGTGTAAGATGCCTTGATGACCCTCGCGTACTCGATAGGCAATAATCCTGCACCTGCTTTCCAGTGTCACTCGGACCCATATTCTCGTAGGGAAATAAGGCTCCCTAGCACCTCTTCCTTAGCGATTTATTTTCCAAACTACCCATTAAAATCCTATTTTTTGCTTCTTATGTCTTCTTAATATCGACAGAGATTGCATGAATAACACAAAAATATAGTAACGTAGCAGAATCAGAAATAAACCGGTAAGGGAGAGGTGCTAAGCTTCCAAACCGCATGGGAGTACCGCCCCTGGACACCGAGGTTAGTCTAACAGATACTTTTATACCGAAAGATATTGATAGTGTTAAGAAGTGAGGTTTGCCAGCTGGGTGCTCGAGAACCTTCTCGGCGTTTCGTGTACGGTAGTTGCGGTATCGGTACGAGTCAGAGTTGCCAATTTGCCTCCTGTTTGTGAGCGAAGTTATTTCGTAAGTTATGCATTAATTTTTCTGATCTTTTTTTCTCTATAATGTTTTATTTAAGTGATTGCTTGTTGAATTATGTAAATTAAGTTCCTATGGAAAATGATTTAGAGTGTTATGTAATGTAGGACCCGTGTTGCCACGGTTTGAGAAGACTGTGGTGTTGCCCCCTCAGACCCTCCAAAGCAATTACAGTACCGTACTTTATCTAACCTAACCAGACCACAAGTAGTCTAAATTGTTTTATTTTAAGCATTAGTCCTCGTGCGTTTGTTTTGAAAACAAATCTCTCATGAAAAAACCTAACACTGGACTGTCTTGTGCGCATGGGTGAAGGGGGTGAGCAAAACGCTGAGTCCCAGTATTTACTCAACATTAAATTTCTGCCCACATAGAGACTGAATGAGTCAAGATACCCACTAGGCGTATTTTACAGTCTGAACAAACTATGTATTAAGAACCTAACTTGCACTAAATGTAGCAGAAATTAAATAATATAGGACAACTGAAATGGTGGTTGCCATCACATGCCATCAATGATATTTTAATTTCCGTTTATGATAAATATAAACAATTCACGGTACGTCATATATATGTGTTCTATTTGTATTATTTATATTACGGTATATGACATTACTATGATTCACAGTTTCACACAACGGTGTAGATATTTAACAAAGAAAAATATGCCTTTTAAACAGCGCGGGGATGTGTTGTCCCAGTGGTGGTGACATCTCCCGGAGTGCTAGCTTTGAAAGCACCCTATTGAGGAGAAGTAGATGATTCTCGAACAATGCAAGTTTATATAAGGATGGATAAGAGACTAGAACAAGTTCAGTTGGTCTTCAGCTCACTTTGAGTGAAGTTCAGTTGCTTTTGGTTCAGTGCTGTTAGTGAAGTTTGTGAAGTGTTGCTGGCAAGCATTAAGCGTAATTACTGTCAGTGAAGATTATTTTCGGTGCTTGTGAAAACAGTGTTGTCAAGCATTAAGTGTAATAACTGTGAAGTGTTGTTAAACATTAAGTGTAACTGCAATCAGTAAAGTGTGTATAGCTCCAGTGCTTGTGAGAATAGTGAAGAGAAGTTGGAAAGCATTAAGTGGATTTATTTGGAAAATAAAGACAGTGAACTTTAAGGAGCCAGTGTTTATTTTCGCCTCAGCTGATCTTTCGTAATGTGTACACCTTAAGGCTGACCATAGGAAGAACAACTCACTGGGCAACGCCCTTCATATACTGGACTACTGCTGTTGGAGCCTGTGGCAGGTGGGGACGTAACAATAGAAAGACTGGATGATAGACAAATAAGCAGACAGACATGCTAGACAGTTTTGCTGTAAAGCTTGATCAGGGGAATGATGTAGGTAAAATCTGGTCCCTTTATATCCCAGCCTAGGATCCAGGTCCCGGGTCAAGTGCATGACAAGACTGCTGGCTGATTGGTGTATTGGCCTGGCTCACGTCTGGTGTGCCTTCTCTCCATGGCGGCCATCCCTGCTGTGTGATATGGTTATCATGTCCCTTGTTCTTTGGTTGGTGTTGTTGTTCGTGGCAATGAACAGGGCTTCTACTACATTTCTTTGCTGTCCTATTCAGTTTCCTTTCAGTATCACAGCTTCTTGCCACATAAGCAGGTTTCCTTCTTCGTCGATATGCGTTACTAATGTGTTTGTTTTTCTGTAGCAGCAAACTTTTTTTTTTTTTTATGCTCTTTCAAGCAGGTGCTGAGTCCTCTATGTATCTCCCCAAAGGAAACTTCGTCACACCGTCCGCAGGGGATCTTGTGAACGACGCTATTGTCATTCTTGACTGTCTCCTGTCTGCATTTTGTGATGTTCCCGACCGTCTTCCCGGTGTCATTAACTACTGACAGGCCTGCCTGTCATAATACCTTCCTTAGGTAGTTGGTAAGGTTCGAGTTCGGGACTACAAGGTATTTTAGGTTAGGCCTTACCATTTCCCCTCTTCGTGTGATTGATCTTGCCTTCCTCAGACGTGTAACTATAACCCCTTTCGGGGAGTAAAGTTTTAAAAATGTGTTTGTGATGTGCTGCAGTTCTTCGTCCAAGTCTTCCTGGCTGCAGGTCCTTGGTGTTCTAGAAGTCAGGAACAAACCCAGTCTTGGTTCTCTCGCCTTGGCCACTGAAGCAGTAAAATCGTCCTTATTCCTTGGCTTTCTGTACATCTTGAATTTATCACTGGTGCTTGTCCTTAGAATCACTGTATCCAGAAAGGGTAGCAAGCTGTTCGATTCGTTTTCTTCAGTGAAATGCACTGCATTTTCATGATTATGCTCATGATTTAGTCTGTGCAAATGGGCTTCAATATTAGTGTTCATGTGGATGATTGTGAGGCTTACATGTTCAGTGCAACCTACCCTGGGACTTGTGTCTAACATCTAAATTAACTCTTCCATGAAAACGGAACCCTCCCTCCACCCCAGTCAAGGCCCTCAGGAATCCACCCTCTAAAGCTGTAATAAACACCCCCAAACCACCTCAACAACTGCCATTTCTCCCGCTGCCATCCCTTGCTCCCCTGTCCCACAAACCCTTGCCTCCCTCAACAAGCCGTCCACTCCCCCCACGCACGCACAACCAGTCACCAACGACAACAAGCGAGAGGAAGCTCCGCCCACCGTCGGCCAGCCACATCTCCTCACCCTCGTCACATCTGAACCAATCAACACAAATTGGCGCCACCTCCGCCTTCCAAGCACACATGACTACACCTGCCGCCATTTTGCCTACTCACTCCACACAAATCACTGACTCCTCGACAGATGTTTCCACCGCAGCACAGCCAAACTCGTTGGGCCATGGGTTACTGAGGTTAGTTGGATATAGACTCAGCTAGGGTCACGTTTCTCAGCTCGGGAATTTTTGCTTCAAACTAGAATAATGGAGTGCTGTGCAGTTTACGTGTACATCTTTGCAGCGTAATAATATGGAAAATAGGAATCTTATGTAAGTTAAAAAAAAAAAAAATCACTCTATGTAGTGCCCTGCATTCCCTTATTTGCCTGAAATTGGTGTGTGAAAACGACTGCTATAGAAACTGAAGTAACTGTAAGGTAGTAACAGTGGTGATGATGATGATGACGATGGTGATCATAATGGTAATCAAAATTATCATGGTAATGATGCTAATGACGATACCTTGTGCTTGAAGTGTGCTGTGCAGTCATATTTGCCTGTATTAGGGGCCTGTTGATGCGTTATAAAGACAGGTATACTGTACAAGCTGAGGGAATTATGGTTGTGATAAACTGATGATAATGATAGTTATTATACTGGTGATGATAACTTTCCATTGTGCATTATACGTGAAATCTCAGATACAAATGTTTAACTCCATTCGATTTGTAAAATAGCGTCTGTATCCTTTCCCGTTGCCGCTTATCTGCAACAGACGGCACTTGCTGGGGAGGTAGAGACGTTGCTCCAATCTTCTGACCATCATCACGTCGTGTTGGTGTTAGACGCGCCACATCACCCATCTGCTGTTGCTGGTTATGCTGGTGGCGGTTGCATTGGTGCAGGTAGTGGTGGTAGGTGCGGCTGGTGTGAGTGTTGGTGAGAGAGAGAGAGAGAGAGAGAGAGAGAGAGAGAGAGAGAGAGAGAGAGAGGTGGTGGTGGTTGTGGTTACGGAAGGAAATACGAAAGAAGAGGAAAATAGACTGCAGCAGAAGTAGACGTAAAGAGAATTAACTTAGAAGACAAGGAGCTGGAAGGGGAGAAAAATGAGAAGGGGAAAACTGAAGGCTGAAAGTATACAGGTAAAAAAAAAAAAAAGGAAAGGAAAGAAAGGAAAAAATGCATAAAAGAGAGGTCTACTAGAGTATATGTAAAGCGAAAAATTAAAAAATAAATAAAACTATGATTTGAGGACAAGAAAAGACAATGAAGACTGATATGAAAAAAAAAATTGAAAAAAGTCATAACTCAAAGAGAATAAAAGAAAATGTGGACGGCAGATTAAACACACACACACACACACACACACACACACACACACACACACAAGAGAAATGGAGTGACAAAAAAGGAATACAGGAAAGGGATTGTGGCAAAAACGGAAAATAAAGGAAAATGGGTAACCTAATAAAGGATAAAAGATAAGAGGTAGAAGACAGCAATGAAAATATAAAATGCATACTAAAAAAAGGAGAAAGCAGGGAAAAGTAAGTGGCAGAAAATATTATAATTAATAAGTGCAAAAAAAGTGGAAAGAGTGAAGAGAAGGGCAAAAAGATGACTGCTAAAAGGAAGAACCGATAAATAATGAATTACGGAAAGGAAATACAGCAATATAGGTGAAAATAAGTCACTCTGTCTATATATCTAGGCTGCTTCCCCCAAAGAAAGGGGGGGGGGGTAGCCGAGACAGGGCGACACACTCACAGTAACTCATCCACACACGCACATTTACCCGTATCTTAGCCCCAAGGGGAGAAGGGACAGGAAAGATATAAACTGTAAATACAAAAAGTATCTGTGTACACGCAGTAAAGAGTGCCGTGAGTGGCAAATAAGAATTAACAAACTTAATGATGACTATACTCTCGAACACCAAGAACTAGATTAATAAAGAAAAACAGTAAAACGATAATTGAAAAAAATTACTGATGAATTAATAACTGAAATTACTGATCAAGAAATCATTGAATGAAATAAATGACAAAGCAGAATAACTGATAAACTGTAGCTCATACAACAACATTTACACTGGATTTACATGCAGGGTTAAAAAAAAAATCATGCTATGCTGAACAGGGAGATTCCTTACTTTGGGCCCCAGAAAAATGCCAATAGTTATCTGTTGTTACTGAACCAGTTTAAATGAAACTCCGTACTTATGAAATTCAATCCGTCATTCATATAACTGCATTTAAAAATGTCAAAACATTTAAAATTAAAGATATATAGGCTGGAAATGATATTTTTTATCAGCTTGGAAGTGAGTGGTATCATTTGGTCAACTGCACTGACCTAGTGATCACACAGTACTCAGTAACTGGCCGCGTATTATTACCAGCTGCGATAGCGATGCTGGTATTGTTTTCAGTTTGTGTGTGTGTGTGTGTGTGTGTGTGTGTGTTAGCATAACTTGGCAACCGCTCAAGTATCATCACAAAATTTACATGTGTTTAGTAGGGATGAAAATCTCGGACGAGTTCGAAATTGGTGAAAGTAGGTCAAGGTCAAGGCCATATTCCGAGCCGCGCTAGGTATGTAGGGCCTATTGGCTTGCAGCTGGTATGATACCCACCTTGGGGAGCCTCTAGTTAACCTTCTGATTTATGCTCACGATTAATTCCTGCTGTGGGTCGCGATATAGGGAAACAGTTAAAACAAAGATCCAGACATCCCTGTGGATAAGTTGCAACTAAAATTGGCACAGTTGACACACCGGGTTCATTTGTGTTTAAACGCCCAGATCTCTCTCTCAAAACTTGGTCCTGCTGTGGATAAATTGTAATGATATTCAAGAAGTAAGTAACGAAAATACTGAAATTATTCTGGGGCTTCAGAATACCGAATCACCCTGTATAATTTCTTGGCCCGCCTTACTTGGAGTATTGTGTTCAGTTTTGGCCACCGTATTACAAAATGAATAAATGAATGCATAAATAAAACCGATCTGAGAAAATAAACCCTATGATGAAAGTTTATAATGAACTGCTTCCTTAGTTTATCACAGCACAGACTATGAGGAAGTAGGTCCAAGTATACAACAGTCTAAAAGAGATTATCGCTGGCAGAGGAATAGTTTACAAGGCACCGCTGCTTTATACTGCAGGTAGTGCGGCACAAAACAATTGGTCAACGTGTTAACTCAAAACAAGCAAAGTAGTTTTTTTATATGCTACACTGGGGTTGGAAACAGGATACAAACTGCCTTGTTATGTGATACACTGTGATAGTTCTCTCTCTCTCTCTCTCTCTCTCTCTCTCTCTCTCTCTCTCTCTCTTATGCAGTTCCTCTTAGTTTCATTACCTTAGGAGTTTCTTTCCAGTTTTGCTCTAATTTGTGTCCACCATTTACCTCTCCTTTCTGTCCTCTCTCTCCTCCAATTTCCTCCTCCTCCTCCATTTTTCCTCGATCTCTGCCTACCTGTCTACCGTCCTGTCTATTCCCTCCAGTTCAGACGTCATCATCATCATCATCATCATCATCATCATCATCATCATCATCATCATCTTCTCTAGCCTTCATTCTCCCTTCTCCTCTACCTTCCCTTTTCTCCATTCTCCCGTCTTATTCATCCTCTCTCCTCCATTCCCCCTCCTCCTCCACCCTCCCTTTCCTCCATTCTCTATTTTCAACTCTCCTCAACTTTCCCTCCTCATTTACCCTACATTTCCCCATTTCCATTCCTTCTCCCGCTTCCCTTCCTTCATCCTTCCTTTCTCCCATAATAAATCCTCCACTCCTTGTTCCCCTGCATGTTGTCTTACACTGTCACTTAGTTTACTTGTTTCCTTTCCACTTCCATCCACTCCTACTCTCCTCTGTGTTAGTTCTCCCTATCTTTCATTTCATTACCCCTCTTTTCGTTTTCTTCCATTTTCCTCTCTCCTATTTCCATTCATTTTCTTTTTATTTTCCTTTTGCATTCCTTCCTCTCCATTCTTTTCTGCTTCTTTCCCTTAATTTCTATTTCTTTCCTGTCCTTTCTATTTTTTCCTTTCCTTTCATATCTTTTTCTTTCCTTTCCTTACACGTTCCTCTCCTCTCCTTTCCTCTCCCTTCCATCATTTCCTTTCCTTTTCCTCTGCCTTCCTTTTCTTTTCACTTGCAGAGCCCTTGCACTCTCGTTTATTTAAATTATTCCAGTGTAATAGTGGAACAATGTAAGAAAAATATTAATGCAAATTCATAAAATAATATAAACTGAAAAACAAAATGACGCCGACCAAACAACACACAGGCATATACAAAATACTGGACAGAGAATAAGAGAGGCCTATATATGTGACTATAATACAGAATAAGAGAGGCCTATATATGTGACTATAATACAGAATAAGAGAGGCCTGTATATGTGACTATAATACAGAATAAGAGAGGCCTATATATATGCCTATAATACAAAAATAATACATAATAACCAGTACAAGTATGGGCAAATTTAAAGCAAAAGATAACAATCAAACATCACTTAGAACAGTAATTGTTCTTCTGAAAATCAGTCTTTGACCCGTACAGAGAGCAAAATAAGCACGAAATATTTGCTGTACTTTTGTAGCGCGCTCCATTCCGAAACAGTGAGAGTTTTGATGTATTGTACTGTACACCCGAAAGCACTAATCTCCCCCCCCCCCCAGCAGCCGGAGTTGCTGCCAGTGAGCGACTAGGCAATCGAACACCCCACATTCACCGCCCCTCCCCTAACCCCAGTGCAAGCGTTGTTGGACAGATGTGGAACGGCCAAAGCTGGTGATGTTACAGTGTGTCACGATTGCTTTTATAGAAAATCAGAGCCAATAGAGGTAAGTATATAAAGATATTTAATGTGTAATACTGTGCTGCTATCTACAACACATGAGAAAGGCACGAAAATGAAAGAAGACCTACAATGTATTATGTGTTATTGTCTATATACTTACGTCCTATATTATCATGTAACAAATAAGTATAAAAGAGTGAACATCTGATGAAAGATAAGATGTCTTTTCTCAGCCATTCTCACTCGCACCTCCACCACGCTTCTCTCTGGGTTCCTGTCTCGGTGTCCACCAAACGCCTCTCATATCCTCTCATCCCCCACTCCCATCCATTGTTAGCCAACAGAAAAAAAGATAATGATGAAATGATCCCTCAGGTATTGATCGTTTTAAAATGGTCATACCCCTCTGTATTAACCACCAACAGCTCAGTAACATACAATACTTCGGTATAGCTGCCAGCCATTTCATACTGTTCTAAGCTGGTATGTGACATACGCACAGCAGTTGGACCTTGTGTTACAGGGACATACTGTTGTTCATCGTTAACACGGGTTATTTGTGGTTTTGGACGTCCATTAATTCATATTTACGTGGCAATTTAAGCCTTACATTGTAAACAGGTAAGGTTTATGTTCCTGTTATTACTGGATGAACGAAACAAATCAGGGCTTGGCTCTTACGAACCACAGACTCTCTGCTTTAAAGAAAATATTCCGACCTCTTGCCACAACACTGACACAATGTCATATGTATACGACTAAATGTGGGTCAGTCGTATACATACTGACATTGTGTCAGTGTTGTGACAAGAGGTCAGAATATTTTCATTAAAGCAGAAAGTTTGTGATTCGTCACAGCAGATCCTGGATTCGTTTCGTTAATGCAATATTGACAGGAATATAAACCTTATGTGTTTATAATGTAAGGCCTGAATTGCCACGTAAATATGAATTAATGGACGTCCAAAACCACAAATAACCCGTGTTAACGATGAACAACAGTATGTCCCTGTAACACAAGGTCCAACTGCTGTGCGTATGTCACATACCAGCTTAGAACAGTATGAAATGGCTGGCAGCTATACCGAAGTATTGTATGTTACTGAGCTGTTGGTGGTTAATACAGAGGCATATGATAATATTAATATGATCAATACCTGAGGGATCATTTCATCATTATCTTTTTTTCTGTTGGCTAACAATGGATGGGGGTGGGGGATGAGAGGATATGAGAGGCGTTTGGTGGACACCGAGACAGGAACCCAGAGAGAAGCGTGGTGGAGGTGCGAGTGAGAATGGCTGAGAAAAGACATCTTATCTTTCATCAGATGTTCACTCTTTTATACTTATTTGTTACATGATAATATAGGACGTAATTATATAGACAATAACACATAATACATTGTAGGTCTTCTTTCATTTTCGTGCCTTTCTCATTTGTTGTAGATAGCAGCACAGTATTACACATTAAATGCCTTCATATACTTACCATTTCTGGTTCTGATTTTCTATACAAACAATTATGGCACATTGTATCATCACCAGCTTTGGCCGTTCCACATGTATTCAACAACGCTTACACTGGGGTTGGGCAGGGGCGCTGGATTTGAGGTGTTCGATCGCCTGGTCGCTCACTGGCGGCGATTAGTGACATTCAAATTGATTATCTGTATAATATTACATGTTATTTCAATCAACCATCTCGCTGTCATGGATACATTAGGAATTATCTATCTACTGTATATACCTAGGCTACTTCCCCCTAACAAAGGGGGGGAGCTGAGACAGGACAACACACTCTAGATTTACACACACACACACACACACACACACACACACACACACACACACACACACAAGTTTATTAGGAACTATATTCAGGTTAAAATAAGGCTATTTTATTAAACCAATAGCATTTCTTGCAGTTCCAAGGTTATTCCAGATAGTATTCAACCTTCTGACTGAGAAAATTGTTCTAGGCTGAAGGAAATCGCTCTGAGGCGGCCTTAGTAAAGATGCGTCCTAGGGAGGCGAAAGAATTAAGCTGAAATACCGGTACGTAATGTCAAAGTTCAGTTCAGTTACTCCTATTATCCAATCCTACCCTGACATCAAGAGCATTGAAGCTTAGTTTAGATGTGGTTAACTTTGGTGCAACGATCCTTAAGCAGATTATATAAAACAAACGGCGAAATTAATAAGTCTTTATCAAATCTACCAGAAGACAAACTTCAGTAACCCAGATTAGCTATAAGGCACACACACATACACAAAATGTACTGATACCATATCGACCTGAAGCAGCAACCAATGCATCAACAACACACAGGAGTGATGGTGATGGTGGTGGTGGTGGGGGGATGAGACTGAGCGGTGCACCAGCCTTATCAATTGCTGTACATTCGCCACAAAATGTTTCAGCCAGACCAATAGCCGAAAATTGACGGATCGTGGCACGGACCATTACGCTGACCTGGCATGAACGACGTCCTGGCTCTGTGCATACAATTCCAGGACGATAAAGGGACTGGTGCTGCGTGGAGGGCTGGGTACAGAGGAGCAAAAGAAGTGAGTTATGCCAAAGTTGTATAGGTTGTAATTGTGGGTTTCTGTAATGGCCACTCCAATAATGCCGCCAGAAATTTTAATATAAGAGGGTTTAGTTTTGTGATGGGGGGGGAGATGGGGGGAAAGGGAAACAATGATAAAGGAAGGGGATAAAGATAAGAGGGAAGAACGAGGTAGAGGGAGTCGATAAAGATAAGAGGCAAGAACGAGGTAGAGGGAGTCGATAAAGATAAGAGGCAAGAATGAGGTAGAGGGAGTCGATAAAGATAAGAGGCAAGAACGAGGTAGAGGGAGTCGATAAAGATAAGAGGCAAGAACGAGGTAGAGGGAGTCGATAAAGATAAGAGGCAAGAACGAGGTAGAGGGAGTCGATAAAGATAAGAGGCAAGAACGAGGTAGAGGGAGTCGATAAAGATAAGAGGCAAGAACGAGGTAGAGGGAGTCGATTAATGAGGGGTAAGGGAGAAGATAGAAAACGGAATGAAGTGGAGAGGTACGGGGAAGGGGAGAAGGAACAGAAGAATGGGCACCGGAGAAGAATAGAAGAGAAGAAGAATGGGGAGGGGAGGAGATGAAAAGGAAAGGAAGAAGAGGAGAGGGGAGGGGAGAAGAGGAATGAAAAAGGAAGGAGAGGAGTGGGGTAGGGAAAAATTTAATGTAAACAATTAAAGAAGGGAAAGAGAGGAGAGGAGGGAGGAATGGAGATGGGGAGGGAGAGGGATAAGGAGGGGATGGATGAGAAATATGGAAGGAAGGGAGAGGAATGGAGAAGGAAGAAGAGGAATGGGGAAGGGAAGCGAGAGAGCTAGAGAGGAGGAGAGAACGACAGAGAAGAGGAAGTGAAAAAATGTGGAAAAGAAGAAGAGGTATTACAAAAGCTAACATGAGGGAGGTAAAAGGACTGGGAGAGGACACGAAAACGGGCGAAAAGAGTGGCAGGGAGATGGAAAGAGAGGAGGGAATGGAAGGAAGGAAGAAACAGAATGGGTAAGGTGAAGGGATGAGAGAGAGAGAGAGAGAGAGAGAGAGAGAGAGAGAGAGAGAGAGAGAGAGAGAGAAAGCATAAGCGAAAGAATGGTATTAAGTTGCAGCGTGAGGTGAGAGTGTGAGAGAATGGGAGTATGGATGGGGTATATGTGCAGGAGTAGGTGAGAATGAGAGGGCAAAAGAAGGAGTAACAGATGGAAGGAGAATGTAAGAGAGTAAGACTGAAAGTTGTACTACAAATGTGGGCGATTGTGTGCGTGTATGCGCCAACGCAAGATGAAAGGATGAGAAGGTGTGTAATGGATGCAAAAATATAAAGAGGCTGGGGCAGTGGACTTTCGGACCACCACTTGGTGGTCAGAATCAAAGTCAAAAAAAAAAAAAAAAAAAAAATAGAGAAATAGAAGAAGGGAAGGACAGGAGGAAGTAGTTCTTACAGGGAGGGTAGAAAAGTTACAAGAGGATGGGAAAAACGGCAGAATATAAGAGGGAAGTGGAGGAGCGATTGGGATAATGTAGACTGGAGCAGATGGGGGATGTGGAAGGTGTGTGTAAGATATTCACAGAAAAAAAATCTGTGCAGCATGTAAGGTGGTGTGTGGGATGAAGAGAAGACGAAAAAGCATGCAGGGAACAGCATGGTGGAATGAAGAGATGAGAGAGCCCGTGGCACAAAAGAAGAAAGCGTATAGTGAGTGGACGAGAAACAGGGGCGTGGAAGAAGTTGAGAGACGGAAGAGAGAGTTATATGTAGAGAGGAAGAGAGAGGTGAAAAGATTAGTAAGGAGAGTAAGAAGTGAGTGGATGAGGAATTTGTAAAGAACTTGAGTGTAAGGTGGAGGGAATGTAAGAAAATGTTCTGGAAAGAGGTAAAGAGAGTTAGACAGGGTGCCAAAGAAGTTAGTTGGGGAGTAAAAGATAAAAATGGTAGGTTACTAGTGGAGAAGGGAGAAAAAGTGAGCAGATGAAGAGAACACTTTAAGGAATTGTTGAATATAGAGGATGAAAGTAAGGCGAGCATTATTGACTGGGGAAAGGCTGGGAGAAGGAGGAATGTAAGAAAAGAGGAAGAAATCAGTAGGATGGAAGTTGTGGAAGCAATGAAGAATGTCAGATTGTGGAAAGCCCCAGGAAATGATGCAGTGTGTGGTGCAGTGCTGAAGCATGGGGGAGAGATAGTAATAGAATGGATGTGGAAGATGTGCAGATTGGCCTGGGAGGAAGGTAGAGTCCCAGTGGCTGGGATGTCAGTTATAATGATTCCTCTGTACAAAGGAAAGGGGGAAAAAGAAGAGTGTGATTATCATAGGTATATCTGTCTCCTTAATGTAATAGGAAAAGTATATGGTAGGGTACTTACTGACAGAGTTAGGGAAATAACAGAGGAGTTAGTTGGAGAAGAATAGGGAGGTTTTAGGAAGGTAGGAGGCTGTATGGCTCAGATATTCATTCTTAGATCTTTAGTGGAAAAGTTCCTAGAGAAGGCAAAGAAGTTGTCTGGGGCCTTCATGGATATGGAGAAAGCATATGACAGGGTGGACAGACAAGAAAATTAATGTGGAAAATATTAAGAAAATTTTGTGTAAATGGGAAGTTGTTAACTGTGTGAAGAGCATATATGAGGGTGCTAAGGCTGCAAAGCGTGTGGATAGTGAAATGAGTGAATGTTTCTATCTGAAACTTGGAATGAAACAGGGATGTGTCATGTCTCCATGGTTGTTCAATCTGTACATGGATGGAGTTATAAGAGAGATACAAGCTAGGGCAATGGATGTTGGAGTGGCCTAATGAGAGAGAGCAATGTTTGGAAACTCCCTGTACTGTTGTTTGCAGATGATACTGTGTTGTTAAGTGAAGACGAAGGGGAGCTGCAAGGCTTGGTGGATGAGTTTGGGAGAGTATGTAAGAAATCGAATCTGAAGGGGAATGTAGGGAAGAGTAAAATCATGGTTTTCGTGAGAATTTAAGCCACTGAATATACAGAAAGGTTTGATGATGAGGAAATGGAAAATGTGTGTGCATTTCTGTACTTGGGTAGTGTGATGAATAAAGATGGAAGTTTGGAGGATGAAGTGCTTGAACGGATACAACAAGGAAGAAAGGTTGCAGGTTCTTTGAAAGCAGTGATAAGAAACAGGGAAGTGAGCATGGAAGTATGACAGTCACTGCATGACAGTATTGTGATACCAACTCTAATGTATGGAACTGAAGCCTGGACCTTGTTGGAAGGACACAAGTCAAGAGTGAAAGCAGTGGAAATGAATTATCTGAGACGAACATGTGAAGTTACATGGAAAGACAGACTGACAAATGAGGAAGTGAAGGAGAGTTGTGGTGTCGATGTGGATGTGATGGAAAGTATTAGGAGAAATACACTGAGGTGGTTTGGCATGTAAAGAAGATGGAGAGTGAGAGACTATCCAGGAGAGTGTATGTGAATGATGTAGAGGGAGGGAGAGGGATGGGGAAGCTAAGGATGAGATGAAGGGATGGAGATGAGAGGTATATGAGTGAAGGGGGTGTGAGCTAGGAGCAGGGCAGCGAAATGAGTAGGGATAGGGGACATGAAGGCGATTTGTCTGTGGCCACCCCTTTCGGGATTAAGGCATCTAGCGATAGACGGATGTATAGATAGACAGACTGAATGACTACTACTGTTTGCTGAAGAATGTGACAGGGAACCATGTAAGTTACTCTCAGGTCCCCAACTGCATTGCTGAGAATAGAGACACAGGGAGAACATGTTTTGTCACGGAATCTGATCAGGCCAGGAACTGAACTCGGATGATTGCAGTTGTGGCCTGATGTGCTAACCACTGCACCACCACCTGAGCAGCCTCACCCTACCTCCCCTGCCCCATCCCCCACCCCCACCAGTATACTTCTCTTGAGACCCATTGGTTGTTTGTCTGTCTGTTGGGCCTGGTATTACACACACACACACACACACACACACACACACACACACACACACACACACACACATGCAAGAGTACTCTCTCTCTCTCTCTCTCTCTCTCCCCTGACCCATCTCTGTATTTGTCTAGTTATTACACACACACACACACACACACACACACACACACACACAAACATAAATTAAACTTGCATCTGTCATATTCGTTAAGTACTTTGAGAATGTCTGGCCATTTCAAGGGAATGAAGAGAGAGTATGTAAGTGAAGTGGAGGGAAAAGGGGAGGGGGAGACTAACAATGAGATGGGCTGGAGAACATGAATGACAATGGTGTGAGTTGGGGAAACGGCAGCCTGATCCCAGAGGACAGGGTGACACTGAGGCGATTCGTTTGTGGCTGTCTGCTACGGGAGTGTCTGGTTATGGAGAGGGAGACAGATAGACAATAGATAAACAAGCAGACAGATAGATATTATCAGATATAATGAATACCTTTCACTGGCAGGAGCAGCAAAATAGTTGACTATTAGGAAGGCAAGTGGTTAAAAAATGAGGGAAAAAATGTGATATGCTAGATGTATCATCCTGTCAGCTCACCAAGTCAGACCGGCAGCTGACATTTTCAGTATACAATACCACCCTCTCCTCCCACCAGCAGAAAATGAAATGCAAGGCATCGCTCAGTATGCCGCCGCCCAGCCTTGTGCACGGACTCGCCATACAACCTCCATGACCTTGCTGACCTAATCAGTTCATTGTCCCCTCATACTGTATCACAGACAAAAGACTGGTAGAATTCCATCCAGGGGTTCGGGAGATATCACGCCTACATGCATAAACTAAGTCGACCCCATATGATCATTATCTTTGAGCCCTTGACCTAGCTGACCTAATCAGTTCATCATATACGGCATCATTGTCAAAGGCTTGGTGGAAATCCGTCGATGAGTTCAGGATATATCAGGCCCACAGTAGTGGTACAGAGGCATGGACCCTCACATACACGCAGAGAAGAACAGACCAATCACCTAGTGCCTCCTTCACCATAGGTGGGTGGAGACCCAATGAGGAATCAGTGTGTGTGTGTGTGTGTGTGTGTGTGTGTGTGTGTGTGTGTGTGTGTGTTCCTAGTCTTTCACATGCTTGTTACTGTCATTGTATTCTCATCTTTCATTTCATTCCTTTGCTGGCATCCATTCTCGACCCACTTGCTCTTTTTCTCCACTGCTGTTTTAACCCCTTCATCCTGCAATGCTCTACTTTTCTTATTATTTTCTAACCTCGTGACACCACATGCTGCGTTATCATTCTTAACTAAGCATTTCCTATATTTATTCCACTAATACTCCAGATCCATTTCCTCTCGGTTCACTGACTTTTAACTCCTCCACTACCTTAGCCTAGTATTGATCAGCCACATCACTGTGTCTCACCTTCCCCACTTTCAGTTCTTCACTCAGACTGCTCGTCTCTCTTATCCATATCACTCCTCTTAAGCATAACCATGCATACCACAACCGTATGGTCATATTGACCTTAGCATCGTCCTCTCACCTCCCTCGTATCTGTAGTAATCCCAGGCATCCCTCTCCCTACATGTATGTAATCAATCAGACTCCTGTAAGTACTGTCTCCTTTCCTTCTGTACCATGTAGATTTGTGCTTATAACACGAGTTACAAATGCATAAGCCCCTTTCCTGACACATACCTTTCAGTTGTCTTCCAAAAGATATACAGTAATTCCTGGTACTCCATAATAACCCATTACATCATCCACAGGTGCAGTGTCAACTCAACCCTTCACATCACCCATAACACTCTACAGTACGGTATAATTCCTGGGCATCTGTCATACCACTTCATCCAAATGATCCCAAAACATATCTTCCTTTGCTTCAACCCTATCATCACGGGGCACATGCGCAACGGTCACCGCAACTTTTACCTTCCTGAACTGCATTTTAACGTACACACACACACACACACACACACACACACACACACACACACACACACACACACACACACACACACACACACATCAAGTTGACACAGTTGTTATCTATCGTTCCCCTTTGCCACTTATCATTCATCAGCTACACACTTACTTTTCTGCATATTCCACCCACAATCATACGCGACCTTACACATTCTACACCCTTCCTCTCCTCCACTTGACATCGGTTCATCTTTGTTGCACACACAGTGCTGTCGTGACACACATGTCATTCTTGAACAGTCATCACTTCCATCCCCTTACAGTCCTTACCTACGTCTTTCACATTGACATGGTCGTACAAACCTTCCCACTTTTCCCGGCCTTGGCAGATACTGGATCCTCTGAGACTTCGGAGTTTTCCAAGCAAGTAAATATATAGTCCAGGACAACACTAACCCTGCCATCTCCCTCCATTTTGTCTAGACTCAAAGAGAATACTGAGTTATACGGCTACCACCCAGCGTTTCAGGGTACTATCTGACTCGTTAGTCAATGTTGATTTTACCCATAGACAGCACTACGTTGGTAAGTGGGTGAAAGGTAATTACTATTTTCTTGAACAAGCATTTGTATTTTTAAAAGTAATCTAGGAACAGTTTCATGCCCTGCACAGCAAGCAGTGATGTCTGTGGCAGGGCATAAGATGGTTCTGTGAATGACAGTGCAAGACAAAAATGTCATACTTGGGTTTATGCCATCGAAGATAATTTCTGGGTCCAGCTCCTGGTTCTGTACGTCTGCCTGCCCTCGCCTCCAGTGAACCAGCCTGTCATGGAGCTTACTTGGGTTTATACCACACCTGCAATAGCCTTGTACGTGCCCTTGCGGCCTTTAGGAAGAGAAGGGAACAGTTCAAGCTTCAAACTGTTCTCTGCAACAGCTGCCACTGAAACAAGAAGCTCACAGTTCTTATACTCATTCGTCTAGTTTACTACCACCTTCCATGCTGTCATTTGTTTATGTAAGCAACAAATCATTATACCTGATACATAATTATTATTGCTCATAATTATTATCTTTTAAACAATAAATATTTCATTATACAGCGTATTAAGCAGTTAATACTGGCAAAATTATTGTTCATTTAGCTGGTACAACATTTCAACAGATACTTAGTGACCTCGCTGATGCATACGTTTACAAGAAATATGGCAGTACTTCATTTACACATTAATAGTGAAAATAATCATGTTGGGAACACCCATCATTACTAAAGAAATTGTGTACATATTTCCGTACTAAAAATGAAACCAACAACCGTAACATATCATTACTACAAGCAGTCATACACTTTAACACCAAAACACTCTCACGAGCCCCAACACAGTCTCACAAACCTCTGCACACTTTCACAAACCCCTACACACTCTCACAAACCCCCGCACACTCTCACAAACCCCTGTACATGCTCACAAACCAACCACCTGCACACTGTCACAAAACCCTACACCTGCACACTCTCACAAAACCCTACGCCCTCTCACAAGCCTCTACACACCCTCACAAGCCCCTACACACTCTCACAAGCCTCTGCACACTCTCACAAAACCCTACACACTCTCACAAGCCTCTACACACTCCCACAAGCCCCTACACACTCTGACAAGCCCCTAAAAACTCTCACAAGCCCCTAAACACTCTGACAAGCCCCTAAACACTCTCACGAACCTCTACACAGTCTCATAAACCCCTCCTGGTTGCTATGTACCGGGGAGAAAAGTGAGGGAAACTTCCTATGTGTAAGTAAGCCCAGTGGAAATGGCGAAAATTTGTCCCTGACAATATAGCAGCGTCATCTCTTTCTTTACCTCCGTCTCCATCCTTATATCTGCCACATGCTGCCTTGACCCAGATCCCGCCACCTATCCCTCTTTACATCACTCAACCCTTCCCTGCCTACTCGTACATGGGTTGCATCTCAACACTGACTATATTCAATTATCTGCTAAGTAACACAGTGTTTGTCCAGTCCATTAGGTCAATGCCTAATAATGTACGGGTATCCTTTTTTCTGCAGTGTAATATATTGTGTGTGCAGTCCATCAGAGCAGTGCTTAGCAGTGTATGTGGCTCTTTGCGAAGTAATATATTGTTTGTGCTGTCAGTTAGTGCATTGCTTCGCACTCTATGTTGTTCTCTGCTGAATAAAATGTTTGTGCAGTCCATGAGGGCTTTGTTTTGAAAAACTACCTGCATCAGGTTGTGTGGTTATTTGTTCAGTGCTTGTGCAGTCCACAAGGTGGTTCTAGTGGCGATGAAACACGCAGGTGTTGTCACACATACCTTTGTTGGTGTTCACGTCCTGGATGGTGTGTTCTGTGTTGCAGTCACACACCGCCTTTGCTGTCTTCATCGCTGCCTCCGCCTCTCGTTGTTAGGTGCATAAGCCAGTCACTCTGCGTTAGTTAATCAGATATGGCAATAGCTCTGTAAAGTTAACTGAACCGAGAGGCCAGAATATAGAGGCTACTTTGTTAATGATTCTTGGGCAAAATTTTCCTCCTCTGTATTGAATGGTACATCTGATTTAAACAACAATGAAAAGATAGCTCCATGTCTAAGGGTGGGATGTTAGGCATTTTTACTCTTTAGAGGGAAATTAGTATAACTTAGAATATTCAGACATATATTGTTTGATGTTAGGATTGCCATGGTAACCAAGACAGTTGTTAGGAAAGTATGTGATGATGATAAACGTTGTACAGTATAAATATAAGCGTGTTTTATAAGGGTGTGCCCAGTATCAGTCATTTCGCTATATTGCTATTGCCAGAGAACAGTACTCACCTCAGGACAGGTTTTCCTCACCGTGATGGTAAATACAGCCTTCAGTACAAGAGGTTTGTGCCAAGATTAACCTGATGAATCCAGTGACGTATTTCTCACTATATTGTTGCTACCACCAGATGCTGTTAGTATGGTATGGGGAGACTTCCAAGTACAGGGGTCTTATATGGCCTTGATTAACTCCCACTACTTTTACACACTCTTCATAACTTGAATACAATTGTGTTGTGATGGTCTAAATTGATAAAGATGTCAACGAGGTGAAGGGGTTAATAACGCAGTGTGACGATAGCTAAAATATAATACAAATAATACCTCTCTGGACTCAGGAGGGTAATACTGGATAGTAAATGCTGTAAGTCCTTTATTCTCCTTCATTATAAACAAATCCTATCTCAGTTTTCATTCCTTACATTCCTCTCTTCCTTGGCCTCATTTTACCCCATTCTATTCTGTTTCCTTCAGTTATTTTTATCACTTTATTAGCTTTGTTTCTTTCTTCTGTTTTTCCTCTTCTTCCACGTTTTTCTTTTTCTGCATTTTTTTTATTTATGCCTTTGTTTCTCTTACCGGTAACTATATACTTTTTTGTTTATTTTGAAAAGTCCACATCTTCATCATTTCCTCTTCTACCCATATTCTCTCTCTCTCTCTCTCTCTCTCTCTCTCTCTCTCTCTCTCTCTCTCTCATCATCATCATCATCATCACTTCATCATTAGCATTAGGCTTAACCTCTTTACCCCATCTGTCACACTTCCCTTATAACAAATCGCTAAAATTACTTCATACATCAGGTTATTAACAGTAAAAATATGATCAGAAATCATTTTATTGATATCCAATTATTTCAGAAGCATTATAAATTTACAATCAGTAAGTGTGTTTGGTATAATCTGACACAAGTAGCATTATGAAGGAACACATTTTGGTGGGAATATCTTGTTACATTATACATTGGAGTTGTTGCCTTTGTCTGTGTTGGAGGTCTATGTCCTCTCATTTTCCTGCTCTTTCTTCTCTCAGTCAATTATCAACAAACAAAAGAGTGCCTAAAAACTAGTTCCACCAATGGACAAGGAGTTAATGTGGTCAGTGTTGAAAGTTACAGCAAAACACTTTGGTGCTACTGGTGCCAGTCTTTATCTGCTTATACTAAAATAAAAAAAGGGAATGGTAATGCTTATTGCAGCTTTGAGAGCGCCTACCAATCAACAAAATCATTATAGACCATCAAGCTCAGTCACATTTTATACTTTTTTTTTTGTCTTTTATTCTTTGGAAGGGACCAATTCTGGTGAGTTCTTACCCCGTGATGTCACTAGCAGCCTGGCTACAGCCACACTGCCTGCCACACCATGTACCAGAGCTGGCCTTCCTGTACCCTGATTACTTGTTCCTTACACCCTCAGGCTCACTGAGTCTGGCCAGTGGCCACATCCCACATACTGACGATATTTGGTGGGATGATACAGTGTGCAGTGTGAGCAGAATATAGTGTGTGTGCACAGTGTTGTCAGCAGAGTACAGTGTGTGTGCACAGTGTTGTCAGCAGAGTACAGTGTGTGTGCACAGTGTTGTCAGCAGAGTACAGTGTGTGTGCACAGTGTTGTCAGCAGAGTACAGTGTGTGTCCACAGTGTTGTCAGCAGAGTACAGTGTGTGTCCACAGTGTTGTCAGCAGAGTACAGTGTGTGTGCACAGTGTTGTCAGCAGAGTACAGTGTGTGTGCACAGTGTTGTCAGCAGAGTACAGTGTGTGTGCACAGTGTTGTCAGCAGAGTACAGTGTGTGTCCACAGTGTTGTCAGCAGAGTACAGTGTGTGTGCACAGTGTTGTCAGCAGAGTACAGTGTGTGTGCACAGTGTTGTCAGCAGAGTACAGTGTGTGTGCACAGTGTTGTCAGCAGAGTACAGTGTGTGTGCACAGTGTTGTCAGCAGAGTACAGTGTGTGTCCACAGTGTTGTCAGCAGAGTACAGTGTGTGTCCACAGTGCCAGTGAGGCAATGGCATAACCATGGTATACAGTGTGACAGGCAGGGCCACCCAGCCAGGCATGGGATGGGCAGGTGGCCAACAGATCTTTATGCTTACAAAGCTTTTACCTGATACATACACGAATAGTGCAAAATAACAGTGATTAGGGACAGTTAATAAAGGGTTTTACCTGATACATACACGAATAGTGCAAAATAACAGTGATTAGGGACAGTTAGTAAAGGGTTTTACCTGATACATACACGAATTGTGCAAAATAACGTGATTAGGGACAGTTAGTAAAGGGTTTTACCTGATACATACACGAATTGTGCAAAATAACAGTGATTAGGGACTGTTAATAAAGGGTTTTACCTGATACATACACGAATAGTGCAAAATAAGTCATTACAGACAGTCAATAAAGCTTTTTTTCATACATACACAAACTGTGCCAAATAATAGTGATCACAAATAGTTAAAATACTCTGGTCTGCTTGGCTGTGCTCTGGTGGTGCTGACACCATGTACAGTACATATCATATCACGAAACTCAAACACATTGCAGCACTTGTACTACCACACTGCAGCACTTGTACTACCACACTGCAGCACTTGTACTACCAGCAGTAATATCAAAACTGTGGCACATGTTATCCCCACTGACAACATTTACATAAAGCCGTAACTCAATTACCGCCATAAATCCGCGTCAGGTGCTTTTCAGTATTTTCTCCTGCTACCACATCATTTCCTTCAGCTTAGGAAGGACCCTGGTATTCCCAGGGGTTTATACGGCTGTATCTGACCCATTCACTTCCACAATATTATCCATAGCTGAATAAAACCGTCTGCTGGCCAAAAGAGTCAACAAAAACCCACGTGGCATGGATTTA
>NC_137026.1:4479774-4522274 GCF_032717465.1 Coenobita brevimanus | reverse complement strand
TTAGGAGGCAATGGTGTGTATGGTCCTTTGTTGCCAGAGTAAACAGTATAGTGTGGCCTGGAGTAGTATTACAATTGGATCTCTTCATGTTATTTACTGTTGCAGTTTTATACCTGGGTCTCTTCATTCTCACTGTATTCTCTCTCATCACGCTCACCGTATTCGCTCTCATCACGCTCACTGTATTTGCTGTCATCACGCTCACTGTATTTGCTGTCATCACGCTCACCGTATTCTCTCTCATCACGCTCACCGTATTCGCTCTCATCACTCTCGCTGTATTTGCTGTCATCACGCTCACCGTATTCGCTCTCATCACTCTCACTGTATTTGCTGTCATCACGCTCACTGTGAGGCTGAAAATAATGACTGTAATCCCGCATAAACATTGCAGCAATTACAGATGGAGGTATTGGTGGGGGTTGTGGTGACAGTGGTGGGGTGTGGAGGTTGGGCATGGACTGGGAGGGGCGTAGTGCTTGTGGTGGGGACAACAATTTTGAGTGAGGGTCGGAGGGGAGGTCTGGGGCTGGCTGTAGTGTGGGGAGTGAGAGTGATAAGCTGCGATGGGCACTTGACAGCGGTGGTAATGATAAGACCCATTCTGCAACCCGTGGGTCATCAACAGTATTAGCAGTATCGTCATCAGAATCATCGTCACTTGCATTACTGGGCACTGGGGTCCTGTTCTGTGGCAGTGGGAAGAAAGCAAAAGGGTTGAATGCCATATTTCTGAACCATACCTGAGTGAGTCCCCAGGCCAAGAGGACGGCCCAAAAAACCATTGTCAGATCCAGTTTAATAACAAGCTTGGCAAGTCTTTCATTGATTATGTGTGGTGGACAGTCCTGGCATTGGTTCATCATCTGCATCATCTCTGTAACAAAACACACAAGCACATTAGTTCATTTTACTGCAAAAATTGTGCATCTTATGATTAGGTGTCATGACTGTTATAGCTTAGTGTGTATGGTCCAATGATACAATGATATGGGACTGCTGTTTGATGCTTCTCCTCATAACATCTTCAGAATACAACGGAAGGTACAGACGTCGGAATAAGTTCGTTTCCTTTTCCCTGGACTAAGGTGTTTGTAACACTGCTCGATGGAGAGGTAACCCCTCTTACTCTCTTCTTCATAGTCCCACACTCCCACCAAACCCCCCACTTTTCTCTCCGACCCCATAACCCCATCCGGTACCCTCCATACTCTCGCGCACAGTCAGCTAGGGGTTTCTGTAGTTCAAGCACCTCTAATTATGTGTAGTTCGAACAACTAATAAAGGAAGAGTACAGTATATATTATAAACCAAGTTAGGAAGAGGTGTACTACAAAGTGTGTGTGTGTGTGTGAAAGAGAGAGAGAGAGAGAGAGAGAGAGAGAGAGAGAGAGAGAGAGAGAATCTGTTGTGATTAAATGTTGCGATAGTAGACACCTCTTTTACATACACACACACACACACACACACACACACACACACACATTGAGAGAGAGAGAGAGAGAGAGAGAGAGAGAGAGAGAGAGAGAGAGAGAATAAATCTGTTGTGGTTAGATGTTGTGGTAGTAGACACCTCTTTTACACACACACACACACACACACACACACACACACACACTGAGAGAGAGAGAGAGAGAGAGAGAGAGAGAGAGAGAGAGGAGTTACAAGGAAAAGTTAGGATCTTAATGACTATGCAGCCCATACCGTGTAGATACATCTTGTTTGCCTGGGAATGCATATCCAGTTCACATTTATTCTAGTGTATCCTGCCCATGAATCCCTTAAACTTCTCTACTATAGTGTTAACAACGTCCATGTTGAGTCAGTTCCACGTGGAGCAGATCTTGCACGTGAAAAAGTTTTCACGTAATCTGCTGGTAATTTTTTTCATTTGCCGCTTCCAACCATGGTTGTGTGCCGAGTCCGTGTTAAGAGTAAGCGACTTTGTATGTAATGATTGTGAAACCCATTCAGATTTTAAACACTTTAATGAGCTGCCCTCGTAGTCGACGAGTTTCTGCTAAAAAAAAGTCCCACAGCCCTCAGGCCAACCTGATACCTTAGTCTCCTGAACTCATTTATGTCGACGTAAATCTTTTTCAAGCGACCAAAATTCCACAGCTACTCAGGAAGTGGCCGTATTAAGGAGATATAGACTATGAGAACAATCTCTATATTCCTAGAGAGAGAGAGAGAGAAAGAGAGAGTAAAATGATGTAAGATGGGGAAAAGAAAGAAAGAGAGGTGGAGGGAAGAGTGAGAAGGAAAGGAGGGGAAGAAGAGAATACTGCGAGAGAGAGAGAGAGAGAGAGAGAGAGAGAGAGAGAGAGAGAGAGAGAGACTTGGAATGGTAAGAACAATCAGGAGAAATACTGTTTAAAAAAGTGAGTGAGGGAAGAAGCTGAAGCAGAGAGGAAGAAAACACGCAGGTGAAAAAATGGAACAATGTTATAGGAGTGACACAGGGACGGCAGCACACACACACACACACACACACACACACACACACACACACACACACACACACACACACACACACACACACACACACACACACACACACACACACACACACACACACACACACACACACACACACACACACACTTTCTGAATATTTGTCGACCTATTTGTCTGTGCCTGTCTGAGTACTGCCCCCTCCCCCCCACTCTCTCTCTCTGGATCCTTTGTCTCATCCCCAGTTTCCTTTTCCCTCCTTCCCCTTTCTTTATAGCTATCTGCCCAGTCCCTACCTTCCTCCCTCTCTCTTTTCCTTCGTCTCTCTCCCTCTCTGTCACTCCCTCCTTACCTCACTCATCTTTTCTTTCTCCCTCCCAGTGTCACAACTTTGTCTTACTTTTTTCATGTTACATGTCTTACCTTTTTTTCTCCATTAAGCTCTCCATATTTTTTTACTTGTACTAAATCCATTTCCTTCTTTTGCCCCAGTAATAACTGCATGTTCTTTTTCTCTCTCCTCTCTCCGTCTCTCCCTGTCACCCGAGATTTCTTTCATTCCGCTCTTCCCACTGTCTTTCCCTCCCTCCCTCCCTCTCCCTCCACTTGTCTTCCCTTCTTAACATCCCCCTCCTCTTCCTTGCCCTAAAAATAACCCTATTTTCCTCCCACCCTTAATCTTTACTTTCCGCAAATTTCTCCACTTTGTTTCTCTGCCTCCCTTTTTACGTGAATGTTACATTCGTTCTACTCAGCCTCAATGCTTTCGTCTTATCCTGTCTAGTTCTTTGCCTGTGTCTTTGCCAGAATAACGCACTTTCTTCCTCCTTCCTGTTATTTGCCTCCTTTTCTAATTTTTCTCATTATCGTTCTCAGCATTCCGTTCCACAGCTGTCTTTCCCACTTTCTCCTTTTGTTATCCCTATTTCTATGTTTGCTCCTTTACCATTTTCTCTCAGCTGTCTCCCCTTTTGTCTCTACTTCCCTGTCTCCCAGCCTTTCTATTCACATCTCCCTTTTCTCTTTCACTTTCACACTGCTTGTATCTCATTTCACCTCTCACTGTCTCTTCTTCTCACACCCTGTCTCTTTTCTTAGCTCTCGTTGTTCTCTCCTTGCCTCTCCCCTTCTTATTTTCTCCGTAACTGTCCTCTCATTCCTCAGGTTTCCACTCGCTCTCCCTTTCCGCCTGTTGCTCCCTGTCTTTTAACACTCTCTCTCTCTCTCTCTCTCTCTCTCTCTCTCTCTCTCTCTCTCTCTCTCTCTCTCTCTCTCTCTCTCTCACACACACACACACACACACACACACACACACACACACACACACACTTTGTAGTACACCTTTGCCTAACTTGGTTTATAAGATATACTGTACTCTTCCTTTATTAGTTGTTCGACTACACGTAATTAGAGGTGCTTGAACTATAGAAACCCCTAGCTGGCTGTGAGCGAGAGTATGGAGGGTACCGGATGGGGTTATGAGGTCGGAGAGAAAAGTGAGGGGGTTTGGTGGGAGTGTGGGACTATGAGGAAGGGAGGAGGAAGGGTTACCTCTCCATCGAGCAGTGTTACAAACACCTTAGTCCACGGAAAAGGAAACTAACTTACTCCGACGTCTGTACATACAACATTGCCTGTTGGTCAAACGAGAGACTGGTATGGGATGCTGTGTATTGATGTTTCCACTGACAGCATCTTTAGAATACAGCTGCGGAGTGCATACAGTATTGCTTGTATTTATAGCGATGGGAAGGGAGGGGATGGGATGCAAGTGCTGGTGACAGGACGAAGAGAGCTGGGATAAGGTGAAACTGGGAGGGGCCAAGCATGGTGAGAAGAGGGAGAGGGAGGGACGAAAGAGGAGAGGGGATTGGTAAGAAGAGGGAAGGACAAAGGCCGAATAAGAAAATGGGTGGCGTCATGACTGTAAGGCGGAATGGGAAAATGGGTGGGGTCATGAGTGTATGGCCGAATAGGAAAATGGGCGGGATCATGACTGTAAGGCCGAATAGGAAAATGGGTGGGATCATGACTGTAAAGCCACTTAGGAACATGGGTAGGGTCATGAGTGTAGGGGACAGGTTGGAGAAGTTTTACCCATTGACTGTATATGTGGCCACACACTGCTAAATAATAAAACCCAGTATTCTGTACAATGGTGTTAGAAAATGATATTACTTTTTCCTCAACATATCTGCCTCTTTTCAAGTCTTTCTTCTGAATCAGTTTTTTTGGCACAAACCTCTTTCATTACATGTCTCGTATCTAATGTATTTACTACACATGCGTTATTGTTGTTGTATCGACTCATTGCATATTTGTGTTCTGTTACTGTGGTTCCTTAACCACGTACTGTTTCCCCTATATACACCTTTTCACACACTGCAGATGTAATGGAGTAAACCCTTATCTTAGCTGTGCTGTTTGCTCCTCTCTTATTCCTAAGCAAATCACCCATTGCCTGAGATGACTTAAGGGCTACTCCAGTTCCTGAATTTCTTAAAATGCATGCACTGTTGGTGGTAGTATTGTTACCGGGCAGGATTATTCACATCATATGACTGGATCTTCCAGCAATTTCTCATTCATGGATGGATCTAGTATGTTTTCTGGTACTTAATATTTAATGCTTGGGATACTTTAGCTTAGTGAACGACTTACTTATATACTGAAATGTTTCTTCCCAACGCTCTGCACTAGAATTTGCAGAGCTCTAAGGTAAACGCCTGTGAAGACACCATTCTTGATACTAATACTGTGACTGGAATGACAATGTATTAAGGTACTTTTGTTTGTTGCTTATCTGTAAACTTCAAAGGCCAGTTTGGTGTCGGGCATGAAGTGTGCGTTATCCAGAAAAGACAAGCAGTTGTTGGTCTCTTCCTCCGGGTAGGACTACATCCATGACTCAGCTTCATTAAGTTGTCCTGTAGATCAGGTACATCGATTTGCCTTGGTACACTGACAAAATATCATTCACATACCGCAGTCACGAACCGGTATGTGGAATGAATTGCTTATAGAGGCCAACTTCCAGTGACTCCATGAAGAGGTAGGCCAACACATGGCTCGGTGGTGAGTCATAGTCAGCCAAAAACGTGCGTCAAACACATCATTACTCATGAAATACTTAAGAGTGATGTACAGACGTCGGAATAAGTTCGTTTCCTTTTCCGTGTTTGTAACACTGCTCAATGGAGAGCTACCCCCTCCTCCTCCCTTCCTCATAGTCCCACACTCCCACCCAACCCCCCCACTTTTCTCTCCTACCCCATAACCCCACCAGGTACCCCCCATACTCTCGCTCACAGCCAGCTAGGGGTTTCTGTACTTCAAGCACCTCTCAAATTCTGTGCTTTCAAAGCTAGTATTCTGGTAGATGTCACCACCATTGAGACAAACACATTCCCCCCGCTGTTTAATAAGTATAATTTTCTTTGTTAAATATCTACACTTGTGTGAAACAGTGAATCATAGTAATGTCATATACTGTAATATAAATAATACAAACAGAACACGTATATGTAACGTAGTGTGAATTGTAATTAAAATATTATTAATGGAATATGATGGCAACCACCATTTCAGTGGTCCTAAATTATTTAACTTCTGCTACATTTGGTGCAAGTTAGGTTCTTAATACATAGCTTGTTCAGACTGTAAATTACGCCTAGTGGGTGTCTTGACTCAGTCTATATGTGGGCAGAAATTTAATGTTGAGTAAATACTGGGACTCAACATTTTGCTCACTCCCTTCACCCATGCACACCACAAGACCCGCGTGCCACGGTTTGAGATGGCCGTGGTGTTGCCCCCTCAGACCCTCCAAAGCAATTACAGTACCTTACTTTATCTAACCTAACCAGACCACAAGTAGCATAGTCTAAATTGTATTATTGTTAGTATTAGCCCTAGCGTGTTTGTTTTGAAAACAAATCTCTCGTGAAGAAACTTAAACACTGGACTGTCTTGTGTGCATGCGTGAAGGGAGTGAGCAAAATGTTGTGTCCCAGTATTTACTCAGCATTAAATTTCTGCCCACATAGAGACTGAATGAGTCAAGATACCTACTAGAAATAATTTACAAGCTGCACAAACTATGTATTAAGAACCTAACTTGCACTAAATGTAGCAGATATTAAATAATGTAGGACCATCATATTCCATCAATAATATTTTAATTTCCGTTTATGACAAATATAAACAATTCACGCTACTATATATATTATATACGTGTTCTGTTTGTATTATTTATATAACAGTATATGACATTACTATGATTCACGGTTTCACACAAGTGTAGATATTTAACAAAGAAATATATGCTTTTAAACAACGCGGGGAATGTGTTTGTCCCAATGGTAGTGACATCTACCGGAATACTAGGCTTTTCAGAAGCACCCCATTACGTGTAGTCCAAACAACTAATAAAGAAATAGTACAGTATATATCATAAACCAAGTTAGGAAAAGGTTTACAACAGTGTGTGTGTGTGTGTGTGTGTGTGTGTGTGTGTGTGTGTGTGTGTGTGTGTGAGAGAGAGAGAGAGAGAGAGAGAGAGAGAGAGAGAGAGAGCTGTTATTAAATGTTGCAGTAGTAGACACCTCTTTTACACACACACACACACACACACACACACACAGAGGGAGAATAAATCTGTTGTGATTAAATGTTGCGGTAGTAGACACCTCTTTTACACACACACACACACACACACACACACACACACACACACACACACACACACACACACACACACACACACACAGAGTGAGAGAGAGGAGTTGCAAGGAAAATTTAGGATCTTAATGACTATGCAGCCAATACCGTGGAGATACTTCTTGTTTGCCTGGGAATGCATATCCAGTTCACATTTGTTCTAGTGTAAGATCCTGCCGATGAATCCCTTAAACTTCTCTATTGTATACAACGTCCATGTTGAGTCAGTTCCATGTGGAGCAGATCTTGCCCGTGAAAAAGTTTTCACGTAATTCTGCTGGTAAATTTTCTCATTTACGGTTTCCAGCCATGGTTGTGTGCCGAGTCCGTGTTAAGAGTAAGCGACTTTGTATGTAATGACTGTGAAACCCATTCATTTTTTACACACTTTTGAGCTGACCTCGTAGTCCACGAGTTTCTACTAAAAAAGTCCCACAGCCCTCAGGCCAACCTGATACCTTAGTCTCCTGAACTCTTTTTAAATCGACGTATGTCTTTTTCAAGCGACCAAAATTCCACAGCAACTCAGGAAGTGGCTGTATTAAGGAGATATAGACTGTGAGAACAATCTCTTTATTCCCAGAGAGAGAGAGAGAGAGAGAGAGAGACTTGGAATGGTAAGAACAATCAGGAGAAATACTCATAAGAAAAGTGAGAAGAGAAACTGAAGCAGAGAAGAGGAAAACACGCAGGTGAAAAAATGGAGCATTGTTATAGAAGTGACACAGGGACGGAAGCACACACACACACACACACACACACACACACACACACACACACTTTCTGAATATTTGTCGACCTATCTGTCTGTGCCTGGCTGTGTACTGCCCCTCCCCCTCCCCCCCTCATCTCTCTCTCTGGATCCTCTCTCACCCCCAGTTTCCTTTTCCCTCCTTCCTCTTTCTTTATAGCTCTCTGCTCAGTCCCTACCTTCCTCCCTCTCTCTTTTCCTTCGTCTGTCTCCCTCTCTGTCACTCCCTCCTTACCTCACTCTTCTTTCTCCCTCCCTGTCACAACTTTGTCTTACTTTTTTCATTTGTCACATGTGTTACCTTTTTTTCTGCATTACTCTCTTCGTATTTCTTTACTTGTACTAAACCCATTTCCTGCACTGCATTGTTTCCCCATTAATAAGTGCATGCTCTTTTTTCTCTCTCCTCTCTCCGTCTCTCCCTGTCACCCGAAATCTCTTCTTTCATTCCGCTCTTCCCACTGTCTTTCCCTCCCTTCCTCCCTCCCTCTCCCTCCCCTTGTCTTCCCTTCTTAACATCCCCCTCCCCTTTCTTGCCCTAATATTTAACCTGTTTTCTTCCCACCCGTAATCTCTACTTTCTCTCCGCAAATTTCTCTAATTTCTCTATTTCTTTCCCCGTCCCGTTTCACTTGAATGTCATTCGTTCTACTCAGCCTCAATGTTTTCATCTTATCCTGCTTAGTTCTTTCCCTGCGTCCTTGCCATAATAACACACTTTCTTCCTCCTCCCCGTTACCTTGCCTCCTTTTCTAATTTTTCTCATATCGTTCTCAGTGTTCCGTTCCGTAGCTCGCTTTCCCACTTTCTCCTTTTGTTATCCCTATTTCTATGTTTGCTCCATTCCAATTTTCTCTCAGCTGTCTCCCCTTTTGTCTCTGCTTCCTGTCTCCCAGCCTTCCGATTCACATCACCCTTTTCTCTTTCCCTTACACACTGCTTGTATCTCATTTCACCTCTCACTGTCTCTTCTTCTCACTCTCTATTTCTTAACTCTCGTTGTTCTCTCCTTGCCTCTCCCCTTTTTATTTTCTCCGTAACTGCCCTCTCATTCCTCATTATTCCACTCACTGTCCCTCTCCGCCTGTCGCCCCCTGTCTTTAACTCTGTCTCTGTCTCTGTCTGTCTGTCTGTCTCTCTCTCTCTCTCTCTCTCTCTCTCTCTCTCTCTCTCTCTCTCTCTCTCTCTCTCTCTCTCTCTCTCTCTCTCTCAGTGCAGTAAATTTTTCCTAACTTGGTTTATGTATATAGTGTGCTATTTCTTTATTAGTTGTTCGGACTACACGTAATTAGAGAGGTGCTTGAAGTACAGAAACCCCTAGCTGGCTGTGAGCGAGAGCATGGAAGGTACCGGGTGGGGTTATGGGGTCGGAGAGAAAAGTGGGGGGGGTTGGGTGGGAGCATAGAGGTAGTGGGAGCGTTGGACTATGAGGAAGGGAGGAGGAGGGGATAGCTCTCCATCGAGCAGTGTTACAAACGCCTTAGTCCACAGAAAAGGAAACGAACTTATTCCGACGTCTGTACATTTACTCCAGTTCACTTGAGTTATTTTTTATCCGAAGGTTGCAGTTATCCTCACTTTATTACTTCAGGGATTAAGCTGACAGCTTCCTCCATGGGCAGTTTTGTGAATAGGGAGGTCAGATCCCGACCACCCGTGTTGCGCGCGCGCGCGCGTGTGCGTGCGTGCGTGTGTGTGTGTGTGTGTGTGTGTGTGTGTGTGTGTGTGTGTGTGTGTGTGTGTGTGTGTGTGTGTTCGACACTAGCTTTTTTTCAGCATAACATCACCAGAGTGCTTGAGACTGCCTTGATTAGAGCTGAAAGATTTCCAGAAAGCACTTTGGCCAGCCACACAGCTAGTTGGTGTGGTGCACTACCTATTCACCACTTTGGCCAGCCACACAGCTAGTTGGTGTGGTGCACTACCTATTCATCACTTTGGCCAGCCACACAGCTAGTTGGTGTGGTGCACTGTCTCTTCTGAAGTGAGGGGTCGCATGGGAATAGCAGGTTTGTGAGGTTTAGGGAGCCCATACATCGTGGCGAGTCGTGGCTTACTATGCAGCAGGTGAAATACCTCTTCCTATGATTTTCCAAGTAAAAAGAAAAAAAAAATCTTCAGAATAATCACATGATGCACTGAGACCACAGACATACATCCCCTACAATAAGAATGAATAATACTTTCAATCAAGGATGATTCGAATATCAGAGGTACACAGTCCACTGCTTCAGCGCAAGATCATTCTCATCCTCAGAACTTTGTATTACATCACCGTCCTCCACAAAGACGTGAAAACCGAAGAATCACGCAGCAGTACACAGAGCTTCTCAGCAACATCCCTCCTACTCCACCCGACCCTACACTTGACCAACACAGCCATCCCAAGCCTTCAACCAAACAGCATTCTTCATGAGCCACCGCCAGACAGACTCTCCTCAGAAACCACCCATCACTGAGAGTCACGAGTAGGTGCAGACACACTGTGAGGCAGTCAGCACCCTTCCCTGCTACAAACCAAACACGAAACACAACACACAAACAATCCACTACGCCCACACTGTAATGCAGCCCCGCACATCACACCACACTTACTCATGCACCACACTACCACAACACAAACACAACACACAAACAATCCACTACTCCCACACTGTACTGCAGCTCCGCACATCACAACACACTTTCTCATCTCATGCACCACACTACCACAACACAAACACAACACACCACTACGCTCACACTGTAATGCAGCCCCCCACACCACAACACACTCATGCACCACACTACCACAACACAAACACAACACACAAACAATTCACTACGCCCACACTGTAATGCAGCCCCCTACACCACAACACACTTACTAACCTCATGCACCACACTACCACAACACAAACACAACACACAAACAATCCACTACGCCCACACTGTAATGCAGCCCCCCACACCACAACACACTCACCTCATGCACCACACTACCACAACACAAACACAACACACAAACAATCCACTACACCAACACTGTAATGCAGCCCCCCACACCACAACACACTCACCTCATGCACCACACTACCACAACACAAACACAACACACAAACAATCCACTACGCCCACACTGTAATGCAGCCCCCCACATCACAACACATTTTCTCTCTCTCTCTCTCTCTCTCTCTCTCTCTCTCTCTCTCTCTCTCTCTCTCTCTCTCTCTCTCTCTCCACTGTATATAACTCGATGTAGTGCTGCTCTCGGGTGTCTGCCCTCTCCTCTCCTCCATCCTTCTTTCCTTCCATCTTCTTTCTTTCTCTCCTTCACTCTTTCCTCTTCCTTCTGCCTACAGGTGACTTAACGCTCCCTCTTCTGCCTTTCCTTCATTCTTTCCTCGTCCTTCTGCCTACAGGTGACTTTACACTCCCTCTTCTGTCTTTCTTTCCTTCATTCTTTCCTCTTCCTTCTGCCTGTATGTGACTCTACGCTGAGTGACAAGCCAAATGGTTTCCTGTACACCAGGAAACCATTTACTATGCTGGGTGGTAACCATATAACCAAAGTTTGGGGCCTGGTGGTTTAGTGGGTAATTAAGGCGCTCCAATCGGATTGAGCCGGTGAAGGTTTATATCCAAGGGAAGGTTGGGGTTTATTGCTCACGTAATGCCACTCAGGGATGAGTGAGGCTGGTCACTCTCATCTTAAATGTCAGGACGAACTTGCCTAGCCCCGGGCTCCAACGCTCCTTATGGGGCAATGTAGGATTGGATGATGAATGGTGATTGTTACATAGCCTATGATTTCATCATGCTTTGTATAATTCTAACGTACAGTATGCTGCATGTTTGATCACGAATCGCCTCGTGGCTTCCATAGTGCTTGTTCTACCTCACTCCCCCCCCCTCCTCCCTTATAGTAGAGTAAGTCGTTCTTTCTGTTGTTCAGAGCAGGATTGTCAACTCTTTGTCCCCTATGGCTTCATTTGCGCGTCCTTCTTACAAGTTGTATCAAGCTCTGCCGGCCCCTATATAATGAGCTCAGTTTCTGCATTAATTGCCACTTAGATCTACTCCTCATTTTGTTCACATCTCTGTCCTCCCCTGTACAGTTGTTATTATTTTTGTGAGTGCTCAGGAAGTCTCCAACCATCTAGCTGCTGTGTAATTTGAGTATAAGTGTTATTACATTTTTTTCTTGTGCTGTGTGGCATGGGGTGTTAATTTGTAGGCCTGGTGAGATTTTTGTGATTAATGTAAAGTTTTACTGTCAAGTCCGGAGTAATTCAAGGTGGTGTTCTATCGCCTTTACTATTTATATTGGTCATTGATTACATTATGAAACGCGTTGGAACAGAAACCGGTGCAGGTATACTTTGGGGAGAGAACAGGAAACTTTTGGATTTAGATTATGCAGATGATATAGTTTTGATTTGTGATGGGCCAGAAGAGATGCAGAGAGTGTTGGACTGTTTGGTGAGTGAAGGTCGCAAGGTGGGTTTGGTTATTAATTGTGGAAAAACTGAAATAATCAATATGAATATGGAAAATGCGCAGGAATGTGTAATTGGAGGTATGGTTGTAAAGCAAGTTGATAGGTTTAAATATTTAGGTACTTATTTAGCCAAGGATGGTTCTTTGAACTTTGAATTCGAGGAAAGGTTAAAGAAGGCTAATCAGGCAATGGGAATGCTTAAAAATATTTGGAATAATAAAAATTTTTCTGTGCATACAAAAATCAAACTTTATAAGGTAATGGTTAGGAGTATCTTAATTTATGGACACGAGTCTTGGTACAGCACAGTGACTATGGAAAATAAATTCTTGGTGTTTGAAACAAAAGCACTTAGAAGAATATTAGGAGTTAAGTGGTGGGAAAGGATACCAAATAGTAGAATTAGAGAAATAATGGGAGTGCAGCCGGTCGATGAATATGTTAGGTTCTCACGATGGAAGTGGCTAGGACATGTGTATAGGAGACAGGGAATAGTACGAGGTACACCAGGGTGGGTGGCACTTGGTAGGAGAGGTAGAGGAAGGTCAAAAGAGACGTGGGTGAGGACAATGAGACGGGAAGCTGGAGACGAGTGTTGGGGAGATCTTGAGGAGTTAGCACAAGATAGGATGTGGTGGTGTGAGTTCATCGAGGCCCTATGCATCCCCGAGGGTGCCACAGGAAATGATTGATTTACTGTCAGCCATTGCTAATGATATTTTGTATCTGTAATAATATATCTTGCATTAACTGAGCATTATCCGGTTTTCTCATTTTTTCACGGCTGACTTAGATAAATTTACTCTTGCTAATTTCGTGTTAATAAAGGCTATTGCAGTTAACCATATATTTAACCTGTTTTTGCCATTACATTATCCTTATGAGTCCTGAATGTGTAGTTGTTAGTTTGAGCATTAAACTTTAACTTGTAATTTCACCTAACTCTTTTGTTTTGAACCTGGAACTTTGAGGGACAGTAGTGATTTTTAGTATTCTCACTTAGAGTGTTCATTATCTCTCTCTGTTCCGTAACATAAATTTGGCGACCTCTTATCAGGATATTCAGGATATTATCATAAGGATATTGGTTGATATTTTGTGACTGTGATTTATTCATGATGTCTACTATTACTACTCTTGATGAAGCCAAAGATTTTTTGTCAAATGTGCAAACAGTGTGTGATGTAGAAAACAGAACAAAGAATGAACTTAAGCTTGTTGCTCAACAATTGGAAATTGCTGTTCGCTCTCATCATTCTAAAGATCAAATTGTTGACATGATTAATGAAAGCTTGTTTAATTTAACTCCTCCAAATGAGCAAACGCAGATTGAAATAGCTAAGTTACAGCTAGCCCTGCAGGAGGCTCGTGCTAAGGAGGCTGAATTTCAGGTCCGTGCTAAGGAGGCTGAGTTTCGGGCAAATGCTAAGGAGGCTGAGTTTCAGGCTCGTGCTAAGGAGTCTGAGGCACAAGTTGAAATTGCTAGGATTCAGGCAGACCATGAGTATCGCATGAAACAAGGTGGAACTGGATCATCTAGCTCTGATGATTTTGATGTGGCTAAAAATGTTAAACTTGTCCCTCCTTTTAATGAATCTGATTTAACAAAGTATTTTCAGTTGTTTGAGAGGGTAGCTACAGGTTTTAATTGGCCCAAAAAGTATTGGCCAGTACTCCTTCAAACTGTTCTCACCGGTAAAGCTCAAGTAACTTATGCATCTTTGCCTGAGGATCAATCTGATAATTATGACGTAGTTAAGAGCTTGATTCTTAAGGCCTATGAGCTTGTTCCTGAACCCTATAGAGTAAAAATTAGGGCAACTTATAAGCAAGATAAGCAATCCCATGTTGAGTATGCAAAAATCAAAGAAGATCTGTTAGAGCAGTGGTTAAATTCTAAGAATGTGGATTCTGATTTTGATAAATTTAAGCAGATGATTTTGCTGAAGGACTTCAAAAGGTGTATTAATAAAGATGTAAGCCTATATCTTGATGAGAAAAGAATAGATAATTTGTTTGATGCTGCAGTTTTTGCTGATGAATATGTTCTCACTCACAAGAGATATTCTAAAGAAAAAAGGAAAGCTGAGAGTAAGTACATTGCCTCTACTCAGAGTACAGGTAACAGGAAAGAGAATAAAGATGATGTTTCTCAGGAAGTAAATACCAGCTTCACCTCTAGATTTCAGAAAAGTAAATGTACTTATTGTAGTAAGCTTGGTCATACTACGGAGAAATGTTTCAGGAGACTGCGTCATGTGAACAAAAAGGAGTCTTTAAATATTCAGTCAATTGGTCTAGTGTCCACCCTTGAGAGTTCCCAGAATTCTTTAACTGAGTTAACTGAACCTGCTTTGAGGGGTAAATTAAATTCCCATGATGAAACTCCTCTTTTGAGCAGTAACGTGGGCGACACTCTCAAGAGTTCATGTGCTAATTTCCTGTCTGATGGTTTTCTCAGTCCTCTGGACAGTAATAACAGGAAATCAGTTAAAATGTATCGTGATACAGGTGCTTGCCAATCCCTTATGCTGACCAGTGTTCTAGGCTCTAATGTTAATTCCTCTGATGAAACTGTAATCTTACAAGGTGTAGGGAATAATTACTTCTCTGTCCCTCAGTGCAGAGTGAATTTAGAGTCTGGTTTTGTTAATGGTTCGGTTATGGTTGGGTTGGTTGAGACACTCCCAATGTCAGGTGTAACTTTCTTACTTGGAAATGATATTGGTGGAAGTCAAGTGTGTCCAGCTCCTCAGTTGTCTAGTGAGCCAGTGGCTGCGACCCAGGATTGTGATGTCCCTGATGTGTTCTCTGCATGTGCTGTCACTAGGGCTAAGTCTAAAGTTACTGGTGACTTAGAGGATAATGATGATGATGATGTTATCCTAGCTGACACTTTTCTTGCTAATTTGGACCACTCACCAGATGAGGCAGTACCCCGTAGTGTTGATAATTTGTCTCGTCAAGAGTTGGTTGAGTTGTAGGTTGCTGACCCTGAGTTGAAAGGTCTAGCTAACTCTGCTTACAGTGAGGAAGAGTCAGCTGGTGCTTCTACTTGTTATTATATAAAGTCAGGAGTACTTATGAGGAAGTGGAGACCCCCAACAGCATCAGCCGACTGTGAATGGGAGGTTGTACATCAAATTGTCATCCCTCGTGTTTGTAGGCAGGATATCATTAGAGTGGCTCATGATTCCAGTTTGGCAGGACACCTTGGAGTGAGGAAGACTGTGGCACGCATTTTGAAACACTTCTACTGGCCAGGTATCTTCAGAGATGTTTCCTGGTATTGTAAGTTTTGTCACACCTGTCAAGTTGTGGGGAAGTGTAATCAGACCGAAAAGGTTGCACCTCTAGTTCCCATTCCTCCTTTTGAGGTGCCATTCACCCGTGTGTTGGTGGATATTGTGGGCCCTCTTCCTAAGACTGCTTCAGGATTTTCTTATGTGTTGACCCTGATTTATATGGCTACTCGTTATCCTGAAGCCATTCCACTTAGAAATATCTCAGCAAAGAACGTGGTTAAGGAAATGCTAGGGTTCATCACAAAGTTTGGTCTGCCCAAGGAGGTACAGTCAGACCGGGGAAGTAATTTCATGTCAAATGTTTTCAAGCAGTCTCTGAAAGAGTTGGGCATCACCCAGATCACGTCTTCAGCTTACCATCCCCAGACCCAAGGAGCGTTGGAGAGATATCATCAAACACTCAAATCGATGCTCAAGAAATACTGTTTGGAACATCAGAAAGACTGGGATAAAGGTCTTCCATTCGTTGTATTTGCTGCAAGAGAATCTCCAAATGAATCACTGGGCTTCTCACCCTTTGAACTACTGTTTGGCCATGAAGTAAGAGGACCCCTTAAGTTACTCAAGGAATGCTGCCTGTCGGAGGAAGATGACGTCAACCTGCTGGATTATGTGATGAAGTTCAAAGAACGGCTGTCCACTGCTTTACAGCTGGCGAGAGAGAATTTACGAGCTGCTCAGGAGAAGATGAAGACTTGGTATCATAAGAAGTCCAGGTTACGCCACTTTCAGCCAGGAGATCAGGTTTTGATTCTGCTACCGGTGCATGGGCAACCTCTTCAAGCCAAGTTTAGTGGTCCTTATTTCGTGGAGAAGAAACTCAGTGATGTCAACTATATCATCGCCACACCAGATCGTAGAAAGAACAAGCAACTTTGTAATACCAACATGATAAAATTATATCACAGGCGGGACGAAAATAATCCAGTCTGCACTATAGCTGTTCCACCCGAGTCTGCAAGTGAAGTTCTCCCATGCAGCATGAGCCTGAGTGATAGTTTGGGGAAGAATCCTGATATCATGAATGATCTCCAGACTAAGCTTTCTCATCTAGCTCCCGAGGAAAGGCAGGAGTTTTCGGCATTACTGCAGTAGTACTCGCAAGTGTTCCGTGACACTCCAGGAAGAACCACTGTGTTGATGCATGATGTCGATGTTGGAGACGCAAAGCCAATTAAACTGCCTCCTTACCGTGTGAACCCAGTGAAAGTTCCTCTCATCCAGAAGGAGCTTGGCTACCTGTTGGACCACAAGATAATTGAGCCCTATCAGAGTGAGTGGAGTTCTCCTGTCACTCTAGTCCCTAAGCCAGGTGGGTCACAGCGGCTTTGCATCGACTGCAGACGTGTTAATCAGATAACCAAAACAGACACTTACCCTCTCCCTCGCGTGGAAGATTGCATAGACAAGATCGGAAAGGCTAGGTATATAAGTAAGTTTGATTTGTTAAAGGGATACTGGCAAGTACCTAGGACTGAACGTGCTAGGGAGATCTCATGTTTTGTAACACTAGGAAAGACTTTTGCATGTTCTGTAATGCCATATGGTATGAAGAATGCACCAGCCACATTTCAGAAGCTCATGAATGTTGTAACAGAGGGTTTGGCACGGTGTGTTGTTTATATTGATGATGTATTAATCTTCAGTGACAACTGGAAAGATCACCTATGCCATGTCAGTAAATTTCTTGAGCGTTTGGTTCAGGCTAATCTTGTAGCTAATTTATCAAAGTGTGAGTTTGGTCAAGCTAAAGTTCAGTACCTTGGGTATGTAATTGGTGATGGACATGTTGCACCACCAGGAGCTAAGGTTCAGGTTATAAGTGATCTTCCCAGTCCTAAAAGTAGGAAAGAGCTTCAATGATTTTTGGGAATGATAGGTTATTACAGCAGATTTGTTCTTAACTTTTCAATTCTTGTATCACCACTTACAGACCTACTGAAAAAGGGAGTTAAATTTGTCTGGACCGATGACTGTGAATCCTCTTTCAGCAAACTTAAAGCTATTCTATTAAGTCAGCCAGTGCTCGCTACTCCAAATTTTGCTAAGCCTTTTAAGATGGCTGTTGACGCAAGTGATACAGGAGCTGGTGCTGTTTTGCTGCAAGAGGATGATCAGGGTATTGAACACCCTGTATCTTATTACAGTAAGAAGTTCACTCCACCTCAAAAGAACTACTCAACTATTGAGAAAGAGCTTTTGGCCTTGATTTTGGGTTTACAGCATTTTTCATTTTATTTGTGTTCTGGTTTTGACCCCATAGTCATTTATACCGATCATAACCCACTGAAATTCCTTAGTAAGTTTAAAGATAAAAATCAGAGATTGACAAGATGGGGTCTACTTCTTCAGGAGTATTCATTAGACATACAGCATGTCAAGGGGAAAGAAAATGTTATTGCAGATTGCTTATCTAGACTTTAGACAGATTGTTTTAGAGTAATAAGAAATTTCCTTTGTAAATTTCTTCTTCTTTGTGGGGAGGTGTTACATAGCCTATGATTTCATCATCCTTTGTGTAATTCTAACGTACAGTATGCTGCATGTTTGATCACGATTCGCCTCGTGGCTTCCATAGTGCGTGTTCTGCCTCACTCCCCCCCTCCTCCTTTATAGTAGAGTAAGTCGTTCTTTCTGTTGTTCAGAGCAGGATTGTCAACTCTTTGTCCCCTATGGCTTCATTTGCGCGTCCTTCTTACAAGTTGTATCAAGCTCTGCCGGCCCCTATATAATGAGCTCAGTCTCTACATTAAGTGCCACTTAGATCTACTCCTCATTTTGTTCACATCTCTGTCCTCCTCTGTACAGTTGTTATTATTGTGAGTGCTTAGGAAGTCTCCAACCATCTAGCAGCTGTGTAATTTGAGTATAAGTGTTATTACATTTTTTCTTGTACTTTATAGCATAAGGTGTTAATTCGTAGGCCTGGTGAGGTTTTTGTGATTATTGTAAAGTTTTACTGTCAGCCATTGCTAATGATATTTTGTATCTGTAATAATATATCTTGCATTAACTGAGCATTATCCGGTTTTCTCATTTTTTCAGAGCTGACTTAGATAAATTTACTCTTGTTAATTTCGTGTTAATAGAGGCTATTGCAGTTAACCATATATTTAACCTGTTTTTTGCCATTACATTATCCTTATGAGTCCTGAATGTTTTGTTGTTAGTTTGAGCATTAAACTTTAACTTGTAATTTTACCTAACTCTTTTGTTTTGAACCTGGAACTTTACGGGACAGTAGTGACTCTTCGTATTCTCACCTAAAGTGTTCATTATCTCTCTCTGTTCCGTAACAATATATATATATATATATATATATATATATATATATATATATCTATATATATATATATATATACAGTATATATATATATATATATATATATATATATATATATATATATATATATATATATATATATATATATATATATATATATGGAGTAGACTGTAGCACCAGTCGAACAAGGCGGTACTCCCAAAGTGGATGGAAAGCTGATGACAAGGAGAGCTAGGGCTCCCGTTTCATCAGCCCTTGGGACTAGCTCCTGACCATCCTCCTTTGCTGAACATTTTCGGTGTTTCAGTAACACAGAGGGGAGGCCAGCATGGTCTCCAGTACAAGTTCCTCTTACTGTCAGCACCAAATTACATGCACATTACACACTGCACTTCCTGTTCAAAATTAGAAAAAAAAATGGCATCTACTAACCAAGCCTCGGAATCTCCAGGGAGGGGGGCATCCAAGGCCCCACCATCCGCCCCTCTCCCAGCGACAGCCAAGTGAGATGCCTGAAACCACTGTCTGACTAACCGTTTCTTCATCTCTGCAACATTCGTGGCCTTTCCTCTAACTTTCTGTTGAACACCACCTCTCCTTCTCTAAACCTCACCTTCTCTTCCCAACTGAAACTCAGCTGTGTGAGGTGAATGATACCAATCCCTTCTCTGTATCCTCCTGCTTTCTATTCACTCATTTCAAAGCATTCTGTATAAGTATGAAACGACACATGTTGCTCTCGTATTCCTGAACTTAATCTACTGAATCCTCTACTCTCTGGCTTCGGCTTTCCTCTCATTATGTGACTAAATATCTCTGTGCTGTTTACTTATCCCCTAATTCTACTGACTATGAGAAATTCTTCCACCATCTTACTTCTAAGCTGGAACACGCCCTATCCATTTCTCCTTTCTATGAAATCTCCATTCTAGGAGATTTCAATGTTCACCACCACCTTTGGCTCTCCTCTCCTTTAACTGATCCACCTGGTGAACAAGCCTACATCTTTTCTATCCTTAATGACCTAGAGCAGCTTGTACAGCACCCTACCCGTATCCCTGACCGCCTTGGAGAGCTCCAACATACTTGACCTCTTCCTTACAACTAATCCTTCTGCATCTGCTCTTAATCTTTCCTCTCTGTTGGGCTCCTCTGATCATACCCTTATTGCCTTAACCTGTCCTATCGCTCCAGTACAGCCTGTGGACCCTCCAAAGAAGCAGTGCTTGAGGTGCTTTGGAGCTGCTGATTAGGAGGCCCACAGGCAGTACTCCTTTGATTTTCCCCGGAATGATTATTGCTTCCATGACCGCGAGCCATCTGAGTGTGCCTTGCGCATTATGGACGTTATTCTCCTGGTCATAGAAGCGTACATTTCTTTCTCATATCTGTTGACTAATGCAAAAACACTTGAATCACACTTGTTCTAATGCTGTCCCCAACAAAGGGAAGGTCCACAAAAGGTACCAGAGCCAACCCATCCCTGAATCTCATCTCTATTATGTTTCTGCCTTGAATAGTGTTAAGTCTGTTCTTCGCTCTGCTAAAATATTTTCATCTGTAATAAATGATCTGAATTCTCCAACTCGAATTCTTCCTGCTCCAACTGAAATTTTGACTAAAACCTTCCTAACAAACCTCATCCATCCCTCTTCTTTTCCACTTTGATGGCTCTATAGCTATTTCTTCTATTGATAAAGCAGAACTTACTGCTCAGGCTTACTCCTCCACTTCCATCTTAGACGATTCCGGTGCTGTTCCTCTATCACATCTCCCCTCTGACTTCCTCATTACTGACATTAAATTTCCTTCAATTGATGTGCTTTCTGCTATCACTGGCCTCAGTACTGATAAGACATATGGGCCTGATCGGATCCCTCCTGTTTTCCTCATGACCTGTGCTTCTGTGCTTAAACCTTGCCTAACTCTTTTGCCTTTGTCTATGAACTCGTCCCTTTCCTTCTTGCTGGAAGTTTGTTCTCATTCAGCCTGTCACAAAGAAGAGTGACCGTTCCCATCTCTCAAACTATCACCTAATTGCTTTAACACCCTGTGTTTCAAAAGTTTTAGAGTCAATTCTTAACAAAAAAATGTTAAAGCATCTTTCCTATCACAACCTTCTTTCTGATGGTATGTTTTCTGTCAGGGACGCTCCACTTGCGATCTTCTCTCCTACCTTTCAGACTCCTGATCATCCTTCTTTTGAGACTTTGGCGAAAGCTTTGCCATTGCACTTGACATCTCTAAAGCTTTCGATCGAGTCTGGCATAAATCTTTAATTTTCAAACTACCCTCATACAGTTTCTATCTCTCTGTCTGTGCCTTCAACTCTAGCTTCCTTTGTGGTGGTTCTACAGCTGCTGTTGTAGACGGCCATTGTTCTTCTCCTAGACCTATCAACAGTGGTGTTCCTCAGGGCTCTGTCCTATCACCAACTCATCCTGTTATTCATCAATGAACGTCTAAGCTGTACATCTAACTCTATCCACTCATATGCTGATGACTCCACCCTTCATCTTTCCATTTGTTTCGCGCAGCGTCCATCTCAGCAGTTACTTCAACAAACAAGGGATAAGACTATGGCACACCTATGCCTGACTTGCCTTATAGTAGTGATTGGGACAAAAATAATTTTGTTTTTTATCCATCAAAATTCAGTCTTTACATCAATCAACCTGGCAAAAACTTCCACAGGGGTACCCTCTAACTTTTAATGATGTCCAGCTCAATCCTGCTTCATCTTTAAATCCTTAGGGTTTTATGCTCTCAAGATTTATTACCTCAACTGTAAAATCTGCTTCCCAGAGATTTGGTGTGCTAAGCTGAATCCTTGCCTTCTTTACCCCGCCACAATTAATAACTTTATACACTGGCTTTATACGCCCCCGTATGGATTATAACTCTCATGTGTGAGGAGGCGCCCCCCCCCACACACAGCTCTTCTCAATAGGGTGGAGTCAAAGGCCGTTTGTCTCATTAACTCACTTCCTGTTACTGGATCCCCTCAATCTTTGTCGCTTTGCAGCAATGTTGCATCTTTATCACTTTCCTATCGCTGCTTCAATGTTAATTGCTCCTCTGAAATGTCTGCTTTCATCCCTCCATCACAACGGCGGGCATGTAGCATCCGTCGAGCAATAAACTCTCACCCCTTTTCCGTCCAAGTCTCTAATGCAAGAGTTAACCGTTACTCCCAGTTCTCCATGTATGCAACAGGATAACTCTGGAACTGTCTCTCTCTGTCTGTATATCCTACTTATGTATGATCTTCAATTTTTCAAACGCAGAGTGTCCAGGCATCTAGAAATGAATGCATCTTGAATTTGGTTCTGTTATGTTATTTTTGTCTTTTCTTAGATGGAGCAAATTGCACTCTCGTGGCTCTTGGTTTCCTCTTCCTTGATATATATATATATATATATATATATATATATATATATATATATATATATATATATATATATATATATATATATATATATATATATATATATATATATATATATATATTCCAGATGTGGTAAGTGAAGTGCCCATCATCCACCCACTTAGTGCAGTGGTACTCTGTTGTTCGGGTAGCTCTACATTGAGTGGCAAGCCAAATGATTTCCTGTAAACCAGGAAAGTGTTTACAGTGCTGGGTGGTAACCTTATAATCAACCAACACGTGTTTCCTACGTGACAACAAGTGGGTTGGCGGAGGGTTAGTGACCCTCCCCGCAAAACAGCTGACCAAAAATACAACCAGGAAGACTCGGACAAGGACTGACCAAAAAGTGACGACAAAAGACCGAACAAAGGACATGGTACGGATAGCTACTTGGAATGTAAGGGGTGCAAATGATGAGGTGAAAGGAAGAGAGACTGCCCAGGTGCTTGAGGGTGCGAAAGTGGATGTGTGTTGATTAACTGAAATTAAATAGTAAGGTGTGAGTGTGAGAGAATGGGAGTATGGATGGGGTATATGTGCAGGAATAGGTGAGAATGAGAGGGAAAAGAAGGAGTGTGTTTTGATGTGAGTAACAGATGGAGGGTGCATCAGAGAGTATGGATCAGTTGGCTCAAGTATTGTGTGGGTAAGATTGAAAGTTGGACGATTGTGTGGGTGTATGCGACAAGGCAAGATTGTACAAGCAGAGTGAGAGAAGAGTTCTTGACAAATATGGAAGTGTGCATGGAAACGTTTGGAAGGAATGAGTGTCTTTGATTGGGGATTTGAATGGAAATGTAGGGGAATGTGAAAGTGGATGGAGTACAGTAGTCGGTGAGTGGGGTGTGCCTGCAGAGATGGATCAGAATGGCAGTGCTTTAGTAGACATTTGTGCCTGGATGGGGTTGGTGATAGCCAATACCCTCTTCAGGCACAAAATGATCCATAGGTACTGTATACATGGCGAGTGATGAGAAGGGTGGGTGGTGAACTGAATGAACGGAAGGCAATTGTTAATTATGTGTGTGAGGATGACAGGATGAGAAGGTGTGTAATGGATGCATGAGCATATAGAGGTAGGGTGGTCAGAATCAACGTCCAAGTGAAATACAGAATAGAAAAAGGGAAGGACAGGAGAAAGTAGTTCATACAAGGAGAGTAGGAAGGTTACAAAAGGAAGGAAAAAGGGCAGAATATAATAGGGAAGTGGTGGAGTGATTGGATAAACATGATTTGGGGCAGATGGGGGACGTGGAAGGGGTGTGCAAGATATTCACAGAAGAAATCTTTGCGGCATGTGAGGTGGTGTGTGGGGTGAAGAGAAGACGAAAAGGGGTGCAGGGAATAGCATGGTGGCATGAAGAGGTATAGAGGCTGTGGCACAAAAGAAGAAAACATATAGTGAGTGGATGAGAAACAGGGGCGTGACAGAAGCTGAGAGACAGAAGAAAGTGTTATATGAGGGGGGGAAGAGGGAGGTGAAAAAGATTAGTAAGAGAGAGTAAGAAGAGAGTGGATGAGGAATTTGAAAAGGAATTTGAGTGTAAGGTGCAGAGAATGTAAGAAAATGTTCTGGAAAGAGATAAAAAGAGTTAGACAGGGTGCCAAAGAAGTTAGTTGGGGAGTAAAAGATAAAACTGGTAGATCACTAGTGGAGAAGGGAGAAAAAGTGAGCAGATGGAGAGAACAGTTTAAGGAACTGTTGAACATAGAGAATGAAAATAAAACCAGTGTAAGTGGGTGTGGAATGGCTGGGAGAAGGAGGGATGTGAGAAGACAAGACGAAACCAACCCCTCAACAGGAAGTTGAGGAAGCAATGATGAAAGTTAGAATGGGGAAAGACACAGGAACTGGAGTGTGTGGTGAAATGCTGAAGCATGGAGGAGAGATAGTAGTAGAATGGATGTGGAAGATGTGCAGATTGGCCTGGGAGGAAAGTAGAGTCCCAGAGGATTGGAAGTCAGGTATAATAATTCCCCTGTACAAAGGAAATGGGGAAAGAGAAATATGTGGTAATCATAGGGGCATTTGTCTTCTTAGTGTAATAGAAAGGTATATGATAGCATATTAATTGACAAGTCAGGGAAATAACAGAGGAACTAGTTGGAGAAGAACAGAGAGATTTAAGGAAGGGAAGAGGTTGTGTAGATCAGATATTCATTCTTAGATCTTAAGTGGAAAAGTTTCTAGAAAAGGGAATGAAGTTGTATGCAGCCATCATGGATTTGGAGAAAGCACATGAAAGGTTGGATAGCCAAGGATTGTGGAAAGTATTAAGAATATATGGAGTAGATGGGAAGTTGTTGAATGCCGTGAAGAGTATGTATGAGGGTCTTAAGGCTGCAGTGCGTGTGGATAATGAACTGAGTGAATTTTCTGTTTGAAGTTTAGATTGAAACTAGGATGTGTCATTTCTCCATGGTTGTTCAGTCTTTATATGGATATGTTTATAAAAGAGATACAAGGTAGGGCAGTGGATGTTGAAGAGGCCCTAATGAGAGAGGTCAGTGTTTGGAAACTCCCTGTACTGTTGTTTGCAGATGATACTGTGTTGTTGAGTGAAGACGAAGGGAAGCTGCAAGGCTGGGTGGATGAGTTTGGGAGAGTGTGTAAGACTCGGAATCTAAAGGTGAATGTAGGGAAGAGTAAAGTTATGGTCTTTGAGAGAGGTGAAGTCACAGATTGTACGGTGAGGCTGGATGAGGAGGAAATGGAAAATGTGAGTAAGTTTAAGTTTTTGGGGAGTGTGATGAGTAAGGATGGAAGTTTGGAGGGTGAAGTGCTTGAAAGGGTACAACAAGGAAGAAAGGTTGCTGGTTCCTTGAAAGCAGTGATAAGAAACAGGGAAATGAGCATAGAAGTGAAAAAGTTGCTACATGACAGTATTGTGATACCAACTTTAACGTATGGAAGTGAAGCTTAGCCTTTGTTGCAGGGACACAAGTCAAGAGTGAGGGCAGTGGAAATGAGTTATTTGAGAGGAGCATGTGGAGTTACATCGAGAGACACTCTGACCAATGAGTAAGTGAAGGAGCGTTGTGGTTTGGATGTGGCTGTGATAGGAAGCGTTAGGAGAAACACAATGAGAAGGTTTGGCAATGTGGAGAGGATGGAAAGTGAGAGACTGACGAGGAGAGTGTATGTGAGTGATGTGGAAGGGGGGAGAGGGAGGGGGAGGCCAAAGATGAGAAGGAGGGATGGAGTGGAGAGGTATATGAGACGGGGGTGTGAGCTGGGAGCAGGGCAGTGAAATAGTGAGGGATAGGGCGACATGAAGGCGATTTGTTTTTGGCCACCCTTTACTGGGTTGGGGTATCTGGCAAAAAATATATATATATATATAATATATATATATAGATAGATAGATAGATATAGATATAGATATAGATATAGATAGATAGATAGATAGATAGATATAGATATAGATATAGATATAGATAGATAGATAGATATAGATAGATAGATAGATACAGAGATACGTAGATAGATAGATAGATACATAGACAGACAGATAGATATATATAGATATAGGTAGATAGATCAAGAGATAGATAGATAGACAAATACACACAGGCACTTATGTATAAACAGATAATGCATTAATTTAGCCAGATGTCTGCAGTTGTGACTCACCTGTATGGCAGTGCTGGATGACCCTGCCACACTCTTTACCCACACACCACACCCTCTGCCACACATTGGGGTGGTGTGGGTGTGGCTCAGTGCAGTTGTGACTCACCTGTATGGCAGTGCTGGATGACCCTGCCACACTCATTACCCACACACCACACCCTCTGCCACACATTGGGGTGGTGTGGGTATGGCACAGTGCAGTTGAGACGGGCCAGCAATGTGTTATTACCCATTGCAGAATTAATCACAGCAATCCAGTCCGGTCCCCTCTGCAAAACAAATTTAAGCCTTAACCCATCCACTACGGTGAGGACATTTTATATTCTATTCTGGATGCCTGTGAACGATTTTATGTATCTCAAAAAGAACCTGTGCTGCTGATAAGGTTAGGAAGAAACTGACCCACTTGTTGACTATGTTATTTTTGTCCTTAATATTGGTACCGCCAGACCATTTTATACAGCTTAGCGGCGACCATTCAAAGTAAAGAGGTTAATGGAGGTTGTACACTCGCCCCAAGAACTGAGGCCACAGTTTCAAATGGTTTCCCTCACTCTTCACTGAAACACCTTCACTGAAAAGTCTATCTATCGCCAGACGCCTCAATCCCGTAAGGGGTGGCCACAAGCAAATCGCCTCCATGTCGTCCTGTCCAATGCCACTTCACTGTCTTGCTCCCAGCTCACTCATCCCACTCTCATATACCTCACCACTCCATCCCTTCATCTCATCCTCGGCCTCCCCCTCTCTCTCCCTCCCTCTACCTCACTTACATACACTCTCTTCGTTAGTCTCTTGTTCTCCATCTTCTCCACATGGTCAAACCACCTCAATGTTTTTCTCCTAACGCTTTCTATCACATCCACATCCACACCACAACGCTCCTTCACTGAAAGTGACTGAATATAAATTATACATTACGTGCCGTCACCTTATATCATTGAATAGAATACATAATTTATGATGCTGAGAATTATGTCCAGTGAATAACCTGAAGGCCTGATGTATGATAAATGAAGAGTGTAAGATATGTTTTGTGAAGTAGACTATGTAATGTATTATAGGCTGTGTGGCCAGAGTGACACCAGGCCAAGTTAGTAAGCACCATTGCTCTTGTGTCCAAGGCCAGGCCAGGACAATTCTTAATGAAGGCAGTACTTTCCTTGGTTTTGCAAATGCTATGGTGATGCTATAAGACCACTAAGGATGTGCCACTACTGAAAATACTATGGTAGTAAGGAAATATTAGCCAGCACCAGGTAGCAACTACATGTTGGCCTGATATTCCTTGTCTTAGCCTCAGTTACAATTGTCTACATTAGCCTGACATCAGCTGACACAGCCACAGTGTGCAAGAGTGCATACCTTTTCTGTTCCTTCATATCTGTATTACGTTTAAATAAACCACTTACCGCCTCCTCCTACTTTACCCTTTTACTCCAGTACACTGGCTCTCAACCTGGAGGGTGCGGCCCCCCAGGGGGGCATCAGTAAATGCCAAAGAGGGGGCTAGGACCCAGAGGAAAATTAGACAGTGCCTGAACAATGTGTGTGTGTGTGTGTGTGTGTGTTTGTGTGTGTGTGTGTGTGTGTGTGTGTGTGTGTGTGTGTGTGTGTGTGTGTGTGTGTGTGTGTGCCAACCATTAATATATATTAAGTATCTGTATTGTGCCTCTGCTCCAGTCTTCAAAGCACATTTTTCTTTGTACCCGTGTAATCAGTTGGTTTCTTTCCATCTCTGTCTGTCACCTGGTCACCTTGCTACTATTGTTTTCTTTAATCTGGTGTTTTGGAGATAAAATTAAAGCCAGCCAGAAGTGTGCTATTGTTGTATGGGCCGCAGCCCAGTTATTAAAGTGGCACCATCCAAAAGTTGCTTTGCCTTGCTCGTCTCTGCCAACCACTTTCACTGTTTATTACAATGTCACAAATGTCAAGTGGCAGCTGCTGGCCACGTCCACAGGTGACACGTTGCCGCCTCTGCCACTGCCATATTTATTGATGTACTTATTCCACTGCCTGAGTGTTAGTCATGTGGACACGGCAACAAGGGGCATGGTGGAGTGCAGGAGAAGGACTAATTCCTTCAACCTACTACAACAACACTAACAACAACTAGAGGACACCCACACCCCCCAGTGGGAGAATCACACCAGCCGCGAGCCAATACGTATCTAGCACGGCTCCGAATATGACCTTGACCTTGACCTACTTTCACCAATTTTGAACTCGTAGGAGATTTTCATTCCTACTACACACCTGTAAAATTTTGTGATGATATGTTGAGCGGTTGCGAAGTTATCGCGCTAACAGACACACAGACACACACACGTACAGACAAATTGAAAACAATACCAGCTTCGCTATCGCGGTTGGTCATAACTTTTACATTTACATTATGGCAGCAACGGGGTGAGGGAGAGGGAGGGATGTGGTACATAGTTGAGGCAGATGTGGTACATAGCTGAGGCAGATGTGGTACATAGCTGAGGGAGGCAGATGTGGTACATAGCTGAGGGAGGCAGATGTGGTACATAGCTGAGGCAGATGTGTTACATAGCTGAGGCAGATGTGGTACATAGCTGAGGCAGATGTGTTACATAGCTGAGGCAGATGTGGTACATAGCTGAGGCAGATGTGGTACATAGCTGAGGCAGATGTGGTACATAGCTGAGGCAGATGTGGTACATAGCTGAGGCAGATGTGGTACATAGCTGAGGCAGATGTAGTACATAGCTGAGGCAGATGTGTTACATAGCTGAGGCAGATGTGGTACATAGCTGAGGCAGATGTGGTACATAGCTGAGGGAGGCAGATGTGGTCCATAGGTAAAGCGAGATGTGGTCCATAGGTAAGGGGGGGATGTGGTCCATAGGTAAGGGGGGATGTGGTCCATAGGTAAGGGGGGGATGTGGTCCATAGGTAAGGGGGGATGTGGTCCATAGGTAAGGGGGGGTGTGGTCCATAGGTAAGGGGGGGGTGGTCCATAGGTAAGGGGGTGTGTGGTCCATAGGTAATGGGGGATGTGGTCCATAGGTAAGGGGGGATGTGGTCCATAGGTAAGGGGGAAGAGCTCCAGAGGTAAGGGGGGAAGTTGTCCAAAGGGAAATGGGGGATGTGGACAAGATGTAAGGGGGGATGTGGGGCATTGGTAAGGGGGATGTGGTCCATAGGTAAGGGGGATGTGGTCCATAGGTAAGGGGGGATGTGGTCCATAGGTAAGGGGGGATGTGGTCCATAGGTAAGGGGGGATGTGGTCCATAGGTAAGGGGGGAGGTGGCCCATAGGTGAGGGGGGATGTGGTCCATAGGTAAGGGGGGGATGTGGTCCATAGGTAAGGGGGGGATGTGGTCCATAGGTAAGGGGGATGTGGTCCATAGGTAAGGGGGGATGTGGTCCATAGGTAAGGGGGGGATGTGGTCCATAGGTAAGGGGGGATGTGGTCCATAGGTAAGGGGGGTGTGGTCCATAGGTAAGGGGGGGGTGGTCCAAAGGTAAGGGGGTATGTGGACCATACGTAAGGGGGATGTGGTCCGTAGGTAAGGGGGGATGTTGTCCATAGGTAAGGGGGGATGTGGTCCAGAAGTAAGGGAAGATGTGGTCCATTGGTAAGGGAAGATGGTCCATAGGTAAGGGGGGTGTGGTCCAGAGGTAAGGGGGGGATGTGGTCCATAGGTAAGGGGGGGATGTGGTCCATAGGTAAGGGGGGGATGTGGTCCATAGGTAAGGGGGGATGTGGTCCATAGGTAAGGGGGGGATGTGGTCCATAGGTAAGGGGGGGATGTGGTCCATAGGTAAGGGGGGGATGTGGTCCATAGGTAAGGGGGGGATGTGGTCCATAGGTAAGGGGGGATGTGGTCCATATCTCCAAAACTGCGCCAACCGATGCTCAAGCACCTTTGCCGCCATGACACTATTTTGTATGGAGACTTCAACTGTATAACTGCCAGTAAGTAGTGATCCTTAATTCAACCTTAAACTATTTTGTTCTGAATATTTCCTTAATTTTACTACCATTCTCTGCATACATGATACATGGATAGATTAACTGGTAGATTGATAGATAGATAGATAGATAAATAGATAGATGGGGAGATTAGGCTTATAGATCGGTGGATAGATAGATAGATAGATAGATAGATAGATAGATAGATTGGTAGATTTGAAAGATAGATCGATGGATAGATAGATAGATAAATAGTTAGATATATATATAGATAGATAGATAGATGGGTAGAATTGAAAGATAGATCGATAGATAGATAGACAGATAGATAGGTAGGTAGGTAGGTAGACAGTCATATAGGCAGCTAGATAAACTGTCCAACAGATAGACAGAGAGGTACACAGCTAGATGGGTAGGTAGATGGACTAAATGATGGAGGGTGATAACTAGCCAAGTAGGTAGATAGCTAGATAGATAAACAGATAGATCAAAGGTAGACAGATACATCAATAAATAGATAGACAGAGGTAGAGAAACTGATAGATACATAGATAGATAGGCATTTTAGACAAAGTGATAAGTACTGATGAAACAGCAGACTTACTGTAAGATATTTCGTGGTTGGAAAATGATTTATATATCTATCTATCTATTGCCAGACGCCTTAATCCCTTATACGGGGTGGCCACAAATAAATCGCCTCCACGTCATCCTGCCCTCCGCCATTTCACTGCCCTGCTCCCTATTCATACCCACCTCTCTCATATACCTCTTCACCCCATCCCTCCATCTCATCCTCGGCCTTCCCCTCCCTCTCTCCCTCTCCACCTCACTCACATACACTCTCTTCGTCAGTCTTTCACCCTCCATCCTCTCCACATGGCCAAACCACCTCAGTGTGTTTCTCCCAACGCTTCCTATCACATCCACATCCACACCACAACGCTCATTTATATCCTCATTTGTCAGCCTGTCTCTCCATGTGACTCCACAGGCTCTTTTTAAATAACTCATTTCCACTGCTCTCACTCTTGACTTGTGTCCTTCCAACAACGTCCAAGCTTCACTTCCATACGTTAGAGTTGGTATCACAATACTGTCATGTAGTAACTTTTTCACTTCCATGCTCACTTCCCTGTTTCTTATCACTGCTTTCAAAGAACCAGCAACCTTTCTTCCCTGCTGTACCCTTTCAAGCACTTCACCCTCCAAACCTCCATCCTTACTCATCACACTACCCAAGTACTTAAACGTACTCACATTTTCCATTTCCAAAAAGATATTAACTGTAATTATTATTATTATTATTATTATTATTATTATTATTATTATTATTATTATCATCTTTATCATCATCATCACATACTGATAAAAACATAAATAGATAGACCAAAAGATCGATAGACAGGCAAAACGGAAGACGGCTATATCTATTAATTGAGAGATAGACAGGCAGAGAGATCTCTAAATAGAGAGATATTCTAATATTTACATCACTACATATATGGCCGACAAATAGTTGGATAAAGGTATAGTGATAGACAGAATCCTCTCCACATGGCCAAACCACCTCAGTGTGTTTCTCCTAACACTTTCTATCACATCCACATCCACACTACAACGCTCCTTCACTTCCTCATTTGTCTGTCTCTCCATGTAACTCCACATCCACACCACAACACTCCTTCACTTTCTCATTTGTCAGTCTGTCTCTCCATGTAACTCCACATCCACACCACAACACTCCTTCACATTCTCATTTGTCAGTCTGTCTCTCCATGTAACTCCACAGGCTCCTCTTAAATAACCCATTTCCACTGCTCTCACTCTTGACTTGTGTCCCTCCAACAAGGTCCAAGCTTCACTTCCATACGTTAGAGTTGGTATCACAGTACTATCATGCAGTGGCTTTTTTACTTCCATGCTGACTTCCCTGTTTCTTATCACTGCTATATTATTATTATTGTTATTATTATTATTATTATTATTATTATTATTATTATTACTGTTGTTGTTGTTGTTATTGTTATTATTATTATTATTATTATTATTATTATTATTATTATTATTATTATTATTATTATTAAGCTTCATAATATAATTGGTGAAGCTCCTTGTCTTCGTCAGTATTATTAATATTTTTTTGTGTTTTTTTCTTAGATCTTGATAATATTATACAGCAAGGTACCCGAGGGTAACATCGAATGAGTGGATGGTGTAGTGTTGCTCTTGGGTGACTGCCCTTTCCTTTCTTCCTTCCTTCTTTCCATCTTTCCTCTTCTGTCTTTCTTTCTTCCATTCTCTCCTATTCTTTTTATCTACGGGTGACTCTACACTGAATGACAAGCCAAATGATTTCCTATACACCGAAAGCCATTTACTAAGCTGGGTGGTAACCATATAACCAAACTATGGAACCTGGTGGTTTCGTGGGTAATTCAGGCGCTCCAATCGGATTGAGGTGATGAAAGTTTATATCCGAGGGATGGTTGGGGTTTGTTGTTCACGTAATGCCACTCAGGGATGAGTGAGGCTGGTCACTCTCATCGTAAATGTCAGGACCAACTTGCCTAGCCTCGGGCTCCTACCCTTCTCATGGGGCAACACAGAAATAGATGATGTATGTATGTACTTATATCAGTGTTATTATTATTATTATTATTATTATTATTATTATTATTATTATATCTATCTATCTATCTATTGCCAGAAGCCTTAATCCCTTAAGGGGCGGCCACAAACAAATCGCCTCCATGTCACCCTGTCCCCTGCCATTTCATTGCCTTGCTTCCAGCTCCCCCCCCCCCTCTCTCATATACCTCTCCACTCCATCCCTCCATCTCATCCTTGGCCTCCCGCTCCCTCTCCCCCCCTCCACCTCACCCACATACACCCTCCTCGTCAGTCTCTCACTCTCCATCCTCTCCACATGGCCAAACCACCTCAGTGTGTTTCTCCCAACGCTTCCTATCACATCCACATCCACACCACAACACTCCTTCACTTCCTCAATTGTCAGTCTGTCTCTCCATGTGACGCCACATGCTCCTCTCAAATAACTCATTTCCACAGTTTTCACTCTTGACTTCTGTCCCTCCAACAAGGTCCAAGCTTCACTTCCATACGTTAGAGTTTGTATCACAATACTGTCATGTAGTAGCTTTTTCACTTCCATGCTCACTTCCCTGCTTCTTATCACTGCTTTCAAGGAAACAGCGTCTATTCTTCCTTGTTGTACCCTTTCAAGCACTTCACCCTCCAAACTTCCATCCCTACTCATAACAATACGCAAGTACTTAAACGCACTCACATTTTCCATTTCCTCCTCATCATCGTCACTGTACAATCTCCGACTTCCTTTTCTCGAAGACCATAACTTTACTCTTCTTTACATTCACCTTTAGATTCCGATTCTTACATACTCTCCCAGACTCATCCACCAAGCCTTGCAGCTCCCCTTCGTCTTCACTTAACAACACAGTATCATCTGCAAACAACAGTACAGGGAGTTTCCAAACACTACCCTCTCTCATTAGGGCCACTCCAACATCCAGTGCCCTACCTTGTATCTCTTTTATAACCCCATCCATGTACAGATTGAACAACCATGGAGACATGACACATCCCTGTTTCAATCCAACCTTCAAATAGAAAAATTCACTCAGTTCACCATCAACACGCACTGCAGCCTTCGCACCCTCATACATACTCTTCACGGCCTTCAACAACTTCCCATCTACTCCATAATTATATTCTTAACTTTCCACAATCTTTGTCTATCCACCCTGTCATATGCTTTCTCCAAACCCATGAAGGCTGCATACAACTTCTTTCCTTTATTATTATTACCAGCCGCGATGGCGAAGCTGGTATTTTTCTCATTTTGTCTGTCTGTCTGTGTGTCTGTTAGCAAGATATCTTCGCAACCGCTCAAGATATCATCACATAATTTTACAGTTTTAGTTAGATATTGGTGGAAGTAGGTCAAGTCAAGGTCATATTCCGAGCCGCGCTAAATATGTATCGGCTGGGGGTTGATGTGATTCCCCCCTTGGGGGGCCTTTAGTTATTATTATTTGTTGTAATAATAATAATAATAATAATAATAATAATAATAATAACAACAATAAAAATAATAATAAAAATAATTTCATTATCATTATTATTTTTATTATCATCATTATTAATATTATCATTGTTAATATTATCACTATGATGAGGTATATGCAGAGATGATTAAGTGTAGTGGAGAGAGTGGAATGAAGTGCTTGTTGGAGATATGTCAGAAGGCATTGATGAGTGAAACTGTGCCAGCAGAGTGGAAAAAGGCTGTGATTGTATCCCTGTACAAAAAAAAAGGTAAGCGAATTGAGTGCAAGAATTACTGTGGCATAAGTTTATTGAGTGTGGTAGGGAAGGTATATGGAAGAATTATTATAGAGAAAGTAAGAAGATATCAGAAGTCCTAATGAGTGATGAACAGGGTGGCTTTAGGAGTGGCAGAGGATGTGTGGATAAAAAATTTGCAGTAAAGCCGACAGTGAAGAAGGCTTGTGAGAAAGACTATAAGGTCTTTATGGCATTCATGGATCTGGAAAAAGCATACAACAAAGTAGACAGAGAAGGATTGTAGAAGGTTTTGCACATGTACAGTAAGGTGTAGATGGTAAGTGAAAAGTTTTTATGATGGTAGTGAAGCATGTGTAAGGGTTTATGAGCATCTATGTGAATGGTTCACGATCGGTATGGGCGTGCGACAAGGTTATGTGATGTCCCCACGGTTGTTCAATACACACACACACACACACACACACACACACATATATATATATATATATATATATATATATATATATATATATATATATATATATATATATATATATAAATATATATATATATATTGTTACCGAACAGAGATAATAAACACTTCAAATGAGAATACTAAAAATCACTACTGTCCCGTAAAGTTCCAGGTTCAAAACAAAAGAGTTAGGTAAAATTACAAGTTAAAGTTTAATGCTCAAACTAACAACTAAACATTCAGGACTCATAACGATAATGTAATGGCAAAAACAGGTTAAATATATGGTTAACTGCAACAGCCGCTATCAACACGAAACCAGCAAGAGCAAATTTATCTAAGTCAGCCTTGTTAAAATGAGAAAACCGGATAATGCTCAGTGAATGCAAGATATATTATTACAGATACAAAATATTATTACTACTGGCTGACAGTAAAAACTCTACATTAATCACAAAAACCTCACTAGGCCCACGAATTAACACCTTATCCTATACAGTACAAGAAAAAATGTAATAACACTTATACTCAAATTACACAGCAGCTAGACGGTTGGAGACTTCCTGCGCACTCACAAAAATAATAACAACTGTACAGGGGAGGACAGAGATGTGAACAAAATGAGGAGTAGATCTAAGTGGCAATTAATGCAGAGACTGAGCTCGTTATATAGGGGCCGGCAGAGCTTGATACAACTTGTAAGAAGGACGCGCAAATGAAGCCATAGGGGACAAAGAGTTGACAATCCTGCTCTGAACAACAGAAAGAACGACTTACTCTACAATAAGGGTAGAAGGGGGGAGTGAGGTAGAACACGCTCGTGATCAAACATGCAGCATACTGTACGTTAGAATTACACAAAGGATGATGAAATCATAGGCTATGTAACACCTCCCCACAAAGAAAAAGAAATTTACAAAGGAAATTTCTTATTACTCTAAAACAATCTGTCTAAAGTCTAGATAAGCAATCTGCAATAACATTTTCTTTCCCCTTGACATGCTGTATGTCTAATGAATACTCCTGAAGAAGTAGACTCCATCTTGTCAATCTCTGATTTTTATCTTTAAACTTACTAAGGAATTTCAGTGGGTTATGATCGGTATAAATGACTATGGGGTCAAAACCAGAACACAAATAAAATGAAAAATGCTGTAAACCCAAAATCAAGGCCAAAAGCTCTTTCTCAATAGTTGAGTAGTTTTTTTGAGGTGGAGTGAACTTCTTACTGTAATAAGATACAGGGTGTTCAATACCCTGATCATCCTCTTGCAGCAAAACAGCTCCAGCTTCTGTATCACTTGCGTCAACAGCCATTTTAAAAGGCTTAGCAAAATTTGGAGTAGCGAGCACTGGCTGACTTAATAGGATAGCTTTAAGCTTGCTGAAAGAGGATTCACCGTTATCGGTCCAGACAATTTTAACTCCCTTTTTCAGTAGGTCTGTAAGTGGTGATACAAGAATTGAAAAGTTAAGAACAAATCTCCTGTAATAACCTACCATTCCCAAAAATCTTTGTAGCTCTTTCCTACTTTTAGGTCTGGGAAGATCACTTATAACTTGAACCTTAGCTCCTGGTGGTGCAACATGCCCATCACCAATTACGCACGCAAGGTACTGAGCTTTAGCTTGACCAAACTCACACTTTGATAAATTAGCTACAAGAATAGCCTGAACCAAACGCTCAAGAAATTTACTGACATGGCATAGGTGATCTTTCCAGTTGTCACTGAAGAGTAATACATCATCAATATAAACAACACACCCTGCCAAACCCTCTGTTACAACATTCATGAGCTTCTGAAAAGTGGCTGGTGCATTCTTCATACCATATGGCATGCAAAAGTCTTTCCTAGTGTTACAAAACATTAGATCTCCCTAGCACGTTCAGTCATAGGTACTTGCCAGGATCCCTTTAACAAATCAAACTTACTTATGTACCTAGCCTTTCCGATCTTGTCTATGCAATCTTCCACACGAGGGAGAGTGTAAGTGTCTGTTTTGGTTATCTGATTAACACGTCTGCAGTCGATGCAAAGCCGCTGTGACCCACCTGGCTTAGGGACTAGAGTGACAGGAGAACTCCACTCGCTCTGACAGGACTCAATCATCTTGTGGTCCAACAGGTAGCCAAGCTCCTTCTGGATGAGAGGAACTTTCACTGGGTTCAAACAGTAAGGAGGCAGTTTAATTGGCTTTGTGTCTCCAACATCGACATCATGCATCAACACAGTGGGTTTTCCTGGAGTAGCACGGAACACTTGCGCGTACTCCTGCAGTAATGCCGAAAACTCCTGCCTTTCCTCGGGAGTTAGATGAGAAAGCTTAGTCTGGAGATCATTCATGATATCAGAATTCTTCCTCAAACTATCACTCAGGCTCATACTGCATGGGAGAGCTTCACTTGCAGACTCGGGTGGAACAGCTATAGTGCAGACTGGATTATTTTCGTTCCGCCTGTGATATAACTTTAGCATGTTGATGTGACATAGTTGCTTGTTCTTTCTACGATCTGGTGTGGCGATGACATAGTTGACATCACTGAGTTTCTTCTCCACGAAATAAGGACCACTAAATTTGGCTTGAAGAGGTTGCCCATACACTGGTAGCAGAATCAAAACCTGATCTCCTGGCTGAAAGTGGCGTAACCTGGACTTCTTATCATACCAAGTCTTCATCTTCTCCTGAGCAGCTCCTAAATTCTCTCTCGCCAGCTGTAAAGCAGTGGACAGCCGTTCTTTGAACTTCATCACATACTCCAGCAGGTTGACGTCATCTTCCTCCGACAGCCAGCATTCCTTGAGTAACTTAAGGGGTCCTCTTACTTCATGGCCAAACAGTAGTTCAAAGGGTGAGAAGCCCAGTGATTCATTTGGAGACTCTCTTGCGGCAAATACAACAAATGGAAGACCTTTATCCCAGTCTTTCTGATGTTCCAAACAGTATTTCTTGAGCATCGATTTGAGTGTTTGATGATATCTCTCCAACGCTCCTTGGGTCTGGGGATGGTAAGTTGAAGACGTGATCTGGGTGATGCCCAACTCTTTCAGAGACTGCTTGAAAACATTTGACATGAAATTACTTCCCCGGTCTGACTGTACCTCCTTGGGCAGACCAAACTTTGTGAAGAACCCTAGCATCTCCTTAACCACTTTCTTTGCTGAGATATTTCTAAGTGGAATGGCTTCAGGATAACGAGTAGCCATATCAATCAGGGTCAACACATAAGAAAATCCTGAAGAAGTCTTAGGAAGAGGGCCCACAATATCCACCAACACACGGGTGAATGGCACCTCAAAAGGAGGAATGGGAACTAGAGGTGCAACCTTTTCGGTCTGATTACACTTCCCCACAACTTGACAGGTGTGACAAAACTTACAATACCAGGAAACATCCCTGAAGATACCTGGCCAGTAGAAGTGTTTCAAAATGCGTGCTACAGTCTTCCTCACTCCAAGGTGTCCTGCCAAACTGGAATCATGAGCCACTCTAATGATATCCTGCCTACAAACACGAGGGATGACAATTTGATGTACAACCTCCCATTCACAGTCGGCTGATGCTGTTGGGGATCTCCACTTCCTCATAAGTACTCCTGACTTTATATAATAACAAGTAGAAGCACCGGCTGACTCTTCCTCACTGCAAGCAGAGTTAGCTAGACCTTTCAACTCAGGGTCAGCAACCTGCAACTCAACCAACTCTTGACGAGACAAATTATCAACACTACGGGGTACTGCCTCATCTGGTGAGTGGTCCAAATTAGCAAGAAAAGTGTCAGCTAGGATAACATCATCATCATCATTATCCTCTAAGTCACCAGTAACTTTAGACTTAGCACTAGCGACAGCACATGCAGAGAACACATTAGGGACATCACCATCCTGGGTCGCAGTCACTGGTTCACTAGACAACTGAGGAGCTGGACACACTTGACTTCCACCAATATCATTTCCAAGTAAGAAAGTTACACCTGACATTGGGAGTGTCTCAACCAACCCAACCATAACCGAACCATTAACAAAACCAGACTCTAAATTCACTCTGCACAGAGGGACAGAGAAGTAATTATTCCCTACACCTTGTAAGATTACAGTTTCATCAGAGGAATTAACATTAGAGCCTAGAACACTGGTCAGCATAAGGGATTGGCAAGCACCTGTATCACGATATATTTTAACTGATTTCCTGTCATTACTGTCCAGAGGACTGACAAAACCATCAGACAGGAAATTAGCACATGAACTCTTGAGAGTGTCACCCACGTTACTGCTCAAAAGAGGAGCTCCATCATGAGAATTTAATTTACCCCTCAAAGCAGGTTCAGTTAACTCGGTTAAAGAATTCTGGGAACTCTCAAGAGTGGACACTAGACCAATTGACTGAATATTTAAAGACTCCTTTTTGTTCACATCACGCTGTCTCCTGAAACATTTCTCCGTAGTATGACCAAGCTTACTACAATAAGTACATTTACTTTTCTTAAATCTAGAGGTGGAGCTGGTATTTACTTCCTGAGAAACATCATCTTTATTCTCTTTCCTGTTACCTGTACTCTGAGTAGAGGCAACGTACTTACTCTCAGCTTTCCTTTTTTCTTTAGAATATCTCTTGTGAGTGAGAACATATTCATCAGCTAAAACTGCAGCATCAGACAAATTATCTATTCTTTTCTCATCAAGATATAGGCTTACATCATTATTAATACACCTTTTGAAGTCCTCCAGCAAAATCAACTGCTTAAATTTACCAAAATCAGAACCCACATTCTTAGAATTTAACCACTGCTCTAACAGATCTTCTTTGATTTTTGCATACTCAACATGGGATTGCTTATCTTGCTTATAAGTTGTCCTAAATTTTACTCTATAGGCTTCAGGAACAAGCTCATAGGCCTTAAGAAGCAAGCTCTTAACTACATCATAATTATCAGATTGATCCTGAGGCAAAGATGCATAACTTACTTGAGCTTTACCGGTGAGAACAGTTTGAAGGAGTACTGACCAATACTTTTTAGGCCAATTAAAACCTGTAGCTACCCTCTCAAACAACTGAAAATACTTTGTTAAATCAGATTCATTAAAAGGAGGGACAAGTTTAACATTTTTAGCCACATCAAAATCATCAGAGCTAGATGATCCAGTTCCACCTTGTTTCATGCGATACTCATGGTCTGCCTCAATCGTAGCAATTTCAACTTGTGCCTCAGCCTCCTTAGCACGAGCCTGACACTCAGCCTCCTTAGCATTTGCCTGAAACTCAGCCTCCTTAGCATTGGGGGAGGCGGTGGCTGAATCGGTAGAGAGGCGGCTTGCAGTCCTGATGGACCCAGGTTCGAATCCCGGCTGGGGCAGGGAACAGTTTAAGGATTTGAATTTCATGAAAGCACACTTTCCTGATCTACCAGATGACCCGCCGACATGTCATAAAAGTACCCCCGCTAATATCAATACACCAGTCCTGTATGAGACAGCCCTAGCATGTATTCAATATGGACGGTGGGTGTTAGTGCCGAAGTGGTGACATGTAGAGAGGAGTATGGTATGTAGGAGGACTACTGGGCCTTGAGAGCGGGCTGTGGAGCCTATGCCCTGAGTCAGACACATAAAAAAAAAAAAAAAAAAAAATGCCTGAAACTCAGCCTCCTTAGCCTTAGCCTCCTGCAGGGCTAGCTGTAACTTAGCTATTTCAATCTGCGTTTGCTCATTTGGAGGAGTTACATTAAACAAGCTTTCATTAATCATGTCAACAATTTGATCTTTAGAATGATGAGAGCGAACAACAATTCCCAATTGTTGAGCAACAAGCTTAAGTTCATTCTTTGTTCTGTGTTCTACATCACACACTGTTTGCACATTTGACAAAAAATCTTTGGCTTCATCAAGAGTAGTAATAGTAGACATCATGAATAAATCACAGTCACAAAATATCAAGCAATATCCTTATGATAATATCCTGAATATCCTGATAAGAAGTCGCCAAATTTATGTTACGGAACAGAGAAAGATAATGTACACTTTAAGTGAGAATACTAAAAATCACTACTGTCCCGTAAAGTTCCAGGTTCAAAACAATAGAGTTAGGTAAAATTACAATTTAAAGTTTAATGCTCAAACTAACAACTAAACATTCAGGACTCATAACGATAATGTAATGGCAAAAAACAGGTTAAATATATGGTTAACTGCAACAGCCGCTATCAACACGAAACCAGCAAGAGCAAATTTATCTAAGTCAGCCCTGATAAAATGAGAAAACCGGATAATGCTCAGTTAATGCAAGATATATTATTATAGATACAAAATATTATTACTACTGGCTGACAGTAAAAACTCTACATTAATCACAAAAACCTCACTAGGCCTACGAATTAACACCTTATGCTATACAGTACAAGAAAAAATGTAATAACACTTATACTCAAATTACACAGCAGCTAGATGGTTGGAGACTTCCTGAGCACTCACAAAAATAATAACAACTGTACAGGGGAGGACAGAGATGTGAACAAAATGAGGAGTAGATCTAAGTGGCAATTAATGCAGAGACTGAGCTCATTATATAGGGGCCGGCAGAGCTTGATACAACTTGTAAGAAGGACGCGCAAATGAAGCCATAGGGGACAAAGAGTTGACACTCTGCTTTGAACAACAGAAAGAACGACTTACTCTACTATAAGAGTAGAAGGGGGGAGTGAGGTAGAACACGCTCGTGATCAAACATGCAGCATACTGTACGTTAGAATTATACAAAGGATGATGAAATCATAGGCTATGTAACAATATATATATATATATATATATATATATATATATATATATATATATATATATATATATATATATATATATATATATATATATATATATATGGATGGGGCGATGAGAGAAGTAAAAGCATGGGTAATGGAGAGGGGGATGGCGTTGGTAATGAATGGTGATGAATAGAATATCTCAAATTTGTTTAGTGCTGATGATGCAGTACTACTTGCAAATACTGGACGAGAACTTGGTAGACTAGTGCAGAGTTTTGCGATGTCTGTGAGCGTCCTGCGTCGATAATAAATGTAGAAAAGAAAACAGTGATGGTTTCTGAGAGAGAAGGTGATTCCCAGTGCGATGTTACAGTGATTGGAGAGAGACACGAGCTGGTGAGAGAGTTGTAATACCTGGGTAAAGTGACAGAAGAGAGAGGAAAATGTGCAAAAGAAGAACATATGGATATAAGACTGGTTTGGCATGAAAATGAAGTCAAGAATGACAGCAGTGGAATTGGGACGGCTGAGGAATGTTATGTGGAGTACAGAGAGTGGATAGGATACGAAATAATGTGATTCGTGAAAGATGTGGAGTGAGGAAGTCAGTTTACACCAGAATCGAAGAGTGTGTACTGAGATGATATGGTCATGTGGAGAGACTGGATAACAATAAAGTGGTGGAAAAGGTATATCTGAGCGAATCTGAAGGAGGGAGAAGGCGAGGTAGGCCAATGAGAAGGCGGAGGGATATGGTGGATGAATGTGTGAAAAAGAAAGGTTTGGAAGTCGGTGAGGCTAATGGAATGATACGAGATCAAGCTGGCTGGATGAATATTGTGAGGAAAAGTGCATGATCAGCGATTTGGCACCCATTTTTTGCGTGACAGTGTCCGGATTGACTCTATCGGATACGTTAAGTATGAAGCTACAGAAA
>NC_137026.1:4446491-4469674 GCF_032717465.1 Coenobita brevimanus | reverse complement strand
CAGGTAAGGAACAGGTGTGTGTGTGTGTGTGTGTGTGTGTGTGTGTGTGTGTGTGTGTGTGTGTGTGTACGTTCTTGTTAATGTAACAGGTAAATAAATACATACAAGAGTGTGTGTTGTGTGTGTGTGTGTGTGTGTGTGTGTGTGTGTGTGTGTGTGTGTGTGTGTGTGTTTGTGTGTGTATCTGTCCGTGTGTGTGAACTTCAGGTAAATACGTACAAGTAAGGTACAGGTGTTTCGTCATCAAGGGATCATAGAAGTCCCCATTAAGATTTTCAGTACACTGGCGTCTCATGATATGTTCCTGTTGCCTCCACACGATTCTAAGTATACAGAAGGGGTAATACACCCTGTGAAGATGGCCGTTATAGGCTGGCCAGTATGGACGTGGCTGAGGTTTAACTCAAAGCTTTACCCAAACAAACAAAACAAACAAAAAAATCAGCATACTGCTTGCTTCCATCCAGTGTCTCACGATTTAATATGAGGAAATAAATACATATATAAATAAGTCAATAAATCCGTAATATATCACTAAAGAAGTCAGTAATCCTATAAAATATAACTACACCACCCAATCCATAAAATACAAATAAATATGTCAATGAATCCACAAAATATAAATAAATACGTCAATAAATACACAAAATATAAAAAAATACGTCAACTAGAATGGCACTCAATAGAGAGCATACCTCCGCCAAGGCCCAACATGCAGTTCCTTTTAATTCAGTCAAGACTAATCCAATACGGAAAAAGACTACCCCCCTATAAAAGCATATTTAAATCTGCTAGATCCGGAATTTTATATGGATCCGCGCCAAACTGTACACATTCGTAGATACCAAGATCCTAAATATGCCTGATTTTTTCACCAAGATCCATGTAATACTTACTGAAATCTTTACGAAAATGTCGAAAAACGCCCTGTCTCGCAGTGTTAAAGAAAGTGAAAAAAAAAAAAAAAATCCTGGCTCCGCACCTTTATACGGATCCGCACCAAAATTTAATGGAGTCTATTCTGGGCCAAGGCCCATTCTTCTACCAAGTTTCGTGGAAATCCGTCCAGTAGTTATTGTGTAATCTTGCTCACAATCCAACCAACCAACCAACGACCAAAAGGACAAGGGTGAAAACAACCTCCTTGGAGGAGGTGATAAATACACAAAATGTAAATAAATACGTCAATAAATACACAAAACAAATAAATACGTCAATAAATACACAAAATACAAATAAATACGTCAATAAATACACAAAATACAAATAAATACGTCAATAAATACACAAAATACAAATAAATACGTCAATAAATACACAAAATACAAAAAAAAAAAGTCACTAAATCCATAAAATCCTGGCGAGGGCATTTGGGTTGGGGAAAAGGTAAAAGTGTTGTGTTGGGTGAGTTTGGTTCAGAGCTGATGCGGCACTTCAAAGGGGGGCCTGACACAGCACTTCACAAGGGGGGCTGACGCAGCACTTCACAAGGGGGGCTGACGCAGTACTTCACAAGGGGGCCTGATGTGGCACTTCACAAGGTGGGCTGACGTGGCACTTCACAAGGAGGGCTAACGCAGCATTTCAGAAGGGGATCTGATGCGGCACTTCACAAGGGGGACTGACACAGCACTTCAGAAGGGGGCCTGATGTGGCATTTCACAAGGGAAGCTGACGCGGCACATCACAAGGGGGGGCTGATGCAGCACTTCACAAGGGGGGCTGATGCAGCACTTCACAAGGGGGGCTAATGCGACACATCACAAGGGGGACTGACGCGGCATTTCGCAAGGGGGCTGACATGGCACTTGACAAGGGGGATACACGGCACTTCAGAAGAGGGCTGACGCGACACTTCAGAAAGGGCCGTTGTCAGCCCCTTGCCGTCTCTTTTACGGCCAGATATCGGATATTTTGTGCCTCGCCTGAACGCTCGGCAGTGACATCCATGCAGACGCAGTGAAGAAAATAACACTGCAGGACTTACTGATGCCACTGTAAAAAAAAAAAAAAGTTACAAAATATAACCGCTTCCTGGATAAAAATCCAGATTTTGCAAAGGAAATAAAAAGGAGGAGATTACGTAAGTGTGGAAGGGTCAGGATGGCGCAGTAATAACGAAAATAAATGGTGAACATGGTTACAAAGAGTCAACACCATGCAAACAATATATATGTGGTTCTTACTTGTAACAACTGTGTATATAGTAAACGTAACAACACCAGGCAATGAATATACTGTATATATGTTAATGTTCTTACTTGTAACAACTGTGAATATATTAAAGGTAACAACACCAGGCAATGAATATATATATATATATATATATATATATGTATATATATATATATATATATATATATATATATATATATATATATATATATATATATATATATATATATATATATATATATATGTACTTACCTGTAACAACTGTGTATATTGAAAAGGTCAGGATCATGTGAAAATGTTCAAATGGTAAAGTGAAATTTGATAGCAAGAGTCAAAACCATGTTATAAAATAAGTAAACGAATAAAGCTGTAAATGATATTGTATATAACTGCGTCCACAACAAGGGTCAGGATCATGCAGAAATTGTGTTTCACGGGAATAGTGTTTCACGAATAAGAGTCAGAAGTATGAAATATAAACAGACAGACAGATAGACAGGCAGAAAGGCAGGCAGACTGATACATGGATAGACATAAAGTTAGAGGCAATTTTTAACTCCTTCACTATGCTGGCGACAATTTAAATGTTTTTCTTTGCTATTCCCAAAAGAAAATAGTCAGGTTAGTCAAGCCATTATCTTTCACAAACCCATGTACTTGTTGTGGCTATACCAAAATATATCACGTGTGGCACTTGGTAACAGCAAAGATAAAGTTGATATTACGTCATTACACTAAAAATGTTAACACTGCGAGTATAGGAAGGGGGAAGATCAGGCAGAGGAAGTCGAAAAGATTAATTATATTGTTATGATTGTTCAAGAGTACATGGCGAGAGCACGCACAATAAATTAAATGATTTGGTTTAGGGGAAATGCAACTGCGAGCTGTAGTAAGGCTCAGGGTCATGCCCCCCTCCCCCTTCCCCAAAAAAGAAGGAGAGGAATTAACGCCTATTTTATATGCAAGAGTGGAGAGTGTGTGTGTGTGTGTGTGTGTGTGTGTGTGTGTGTGTGTATTATTGCTTAAAACTAAGTCTATAGCAGGGGTCAGGATCAATGCACAAGTGAAAAAATTAGAAATAAATACGACCACTGTATGACTAACAGTGAAGACCATACATATACTGGCACTGTACCGTGAGGTGACTGCAGCAGTGACCCCTCTCCCTATGCCATCCCATAGTATATAAACTGACACTGCACCGTGCAGTGACCAGTCTCCCTGTGCCATCCCATGGTATATAAACTGACACTGCACCGTGCAGTGACTGCAGCAGTGACCAGTCTCCCTCTGCCTTCCCATGGTATATAAACTGACACTGCACCGTGCAGTGACTGCAGCAGTTACCCCTGCCTTACAGCATTACGGGTACATTATGTTACATCGTCTTCTGACACTCAAGCCACAGCCAACTTCACAACATTTTCCAAAGTTTCCTTCCTTCCTGTTAAACTGGTCTGTCAGTTTCTCCAGTTTCCGGTTCAGTACCAACTTTACAGAATAAATTATTTGGATTTCCGTTGGTTTACTAAATTTCGTAATTCGTGTTCGGCAAGTATTTGCAGCATATAGCAGCTATATATCATCTTGTACGATACTGATGTCAGCTATGTTTATAAAACAAAGAATAACAAACCACAAAAAAACTGAGGTGTAATACGCAAAATAAATCGCCGAGGAAGAGGTGTCACGATGTCTTCTATACAACCTAGAGGACGGTTCACTGACATCAAAATATAAAATGTCAATGAATGAAGGATGATGAATAATAACTGAATTACTTACAGTTGCTTTGCAGCAGCAAGGCAGGATCCACAACAACTGTGCGTAATTACATTATATACTGAATATTATAAATGAGGCTTCATTTATGTAATTACACTGATCATATAACGCCAAGGAATTAGGGACAATTAGAAAAATTAAAAACATATCTATACATGCAGAGACAGACAGACAGAGAGACAGATAGCATATTATCTATCTGTCCATCGATCTAGCTTTATATAGATAAATAGTAGATGGATAAATAATTAGATAGACAAGCAAACAAATAGACTGATAGATAGACAGACATATATAGATACACAGTATACAGATAGGTAAGTAGAGAAATATATATATATATATATATATATATATATATATATATATATATATATATATATATATATATATATATATATATATATATAAAGGAGATAAATTAATATAGACAGACAGATATAGATGGACAGACAAATAGATATAGATAGATATACAGATAGACAGAGAGAGGGAAGGAGAAGTCTGCCAGTTTCTTGAGTCTTTTACCCACATTTTCGACCGCTACATCGTCGTCTCGTCTTCTCCCCTTCTCCCTCCCTGTCTTCTTCTCTGTCTTCCTCTCTTGCATTTTCCTCCACTTCCTTATACTTCTACTATCTTCATCTTCCTCTCGTCTCCCCTCCTTTTCCATACTTCCATGTTTGTTCTCTTGTTCGTTTCTGTCTTGTCTTCTCATTCCTTCTGTGTCTCTTTCTCCATCTTGCTTTCTTATTTTCTCTAGTATGCCCCCATTTCACATTCTTAACTCCTTCATCATATCTTTATTTACATTTCCCTTATTCTTGGTTCATTTTTTTTCATTTTTTTCAGTTCCTTTTCTTTATCACACATCTCCTTTCCATCGCTTTATTCTATTTTTTCTCTTTTATTTCATTTTTACTTTTCATCCTTTTATTAAATTTTCCTTTCTCATTGATAATTATTATCTCTTCCATTTTCCTCTATATTAATCATCTATTCTTCCTTGGTCTTTTCTTTAATTCTACTTTTCCATTTTTCCACTCTAAAATGTGTTAACCCTTTCTTCCACCTGTGTTTCTTTCACATTCGCTTCTTTTTGTCGTTCTGCCCCTTACTATATATATATATATATATATATATATATATATATATATATATATATCTTGCTCCATACTTCTTTATCATTTCTCGCTTCATTTTCTTCGTCATAATTCTTCACCTTTGACATCATAATTTTCATCTGCGTTTCCTAAATGGATTTCTCACAAGTTTATTTTCTGTTCCTTTCTATCATGACATTTTCCTTTATAATTTCTAGTTCTCTCTCTCTCTCTCTCTCTCTCCTTCCCCTCAGTGCCCTTTCTATGGGGCATTTAGTTATCCATATTTACTTCCCTATCATTATTCTTTACCTTCATCTTTTTTTCTTTTCCTCCTTCCATCCCCCTCTCCGTCTCTCCTCCCCTTTCAATGCCTTCTCATCTTCCTTTTCTTCCTTCTTCCTTCCCTCCCTCCTACTCTCCTTCCTTCCCTCCGTCTCTCCTTCCCTCCAATGCCTCCTCCGGTATGTCAAAATTCTCCTTCTACAAGACACCTGGTCCCCCTAAATTTACTGCTCTTCTTTCCTTCCCTCCTTCCTTCTTCCTTCTTCCTTCCCTCTTTCCTTCCTTCCCTCCCTCCTCCCTTCTCTCCGTGCCCCCTTCCCCTCCAGTGCCTCCTGCGGTAGGCCACAACGCCTCTTTAAAGAGGCATCTGATCCAAGTAACCTTCCTTCATGATCCAACTGACAGCTGGCGGTCAGAGAGCAGGGAGAAACGAGGGAGTAGGAGGAGGAGGAGGAAACTCTGGGAAAAAAAAAGGAGGGGGGAGGAGGAGGAAGAGGAGGAAACTCTGGGAAAAAAAGAAGGAGGGGGAGGAGGAGGAAGAGGAGGAAACTCTGGGAAAAAAAGAAGGAGGGGGGAGGAAGAGGAAGAGGAGGAAACTCTGGGAAAAAAAGAAGAGGGAGGAGGAGGAAACTCTGGGAAAAAAAGAAGGGGGGAAGAGGAGGAGGAGGAGGAGGAGGAAAGGGCAGGTGTGTGGGAGGGAGGAAAGGCCTTGCTTGTCTTACCGTAGAAGATCTCTGCACACTTTCTGTTCACGTTAGTGTCTGGACCTGCACAACACTTTGATGAAACACTGTACACCACTGCCTGCAAACACAGCTGAACTAGGTCACGCGATGGGACAATTTAATGCTGGAATAAGACGATGGATGGATTTTTGGTGTACTGAGACGTGAGATGCGGCAGGTAAGGTTACACAACTTTCCGCGTCAGTGTTACCGTCAGGGAGATCAGTATCTATCTATCTATCTATCTGCTGCCAAACGCTATCCGTAATGGGTGGCCACAAACAAATCGCCTCCACGTAGCCCTGTCCCCCGCCATTTCACTGCCGTCCCTCTAACTCACACCCCCTCTCTCATATACAATATCAGGCACCTCCCTTTTCAGTGTTGCGGCAATGTCCTCTCAGCCAGTAGTCCAGCAGCTCGCAGACTAATTTTCCTTTCTTCAGTGACGAGGAGAACGGCGTGAAGTAACACTGGCTACCATAAAGATGTACTGTAATTATAGAGACTTTCCGTTCAGGCTGCTATTGTGATGAGAGGACCTTCGTCAGCTTTGTCTGGGACCGCTTATATTTATACCTTTGTCTTAGCTACAAGGATTTGAGATTGGCTGAAACGTATACAGATTGCTACCACGATAACGATATTATACATGCAACGTTCAGTATTACAGCGGAATGACAACTGGGTACAGAAAGTGAGAAGTATTAATGTCGGAAGTAGGAATGTGAGAGGCAGACCAAAAAAAAACTTGGACGAGGTCATAGAGTGTGGCCTCAGGCATAAGGGACTGAATAGGAAGACTGCCAGGGATCGACCGGCATGGAGAGTCGCCATTAGGCGATCAAGGCCGGCGCATGCAAGCATGTTGTAGCCTTTATAACGAAACGAAACGAATATATCCACATACCTAACAGAGGGATGGAGGTGTACACAGGGAAGGACGGAGATAGGCTACATCAGGAAGGGACGGAGGAAAGATGGTGAGGTAAGGAGAGAATGAAGCGGGTAGGATGTGATGTAGAAATGAGAAGGTGCTGGACAAAATAAATTGAAAAATAATAAATGATTAACCAAAGAATGTGGCTGAGGGAGACAGCATGACGGAAGGTTGAGAAAAAAAAAATGAGTCAGCAACTTTGAGAAGGGAGGGAGTTGGCTGAAAAAAGATGGGAAAGAAAAATGCGGGAAGGGGCAGAAAGAAAAACGTGAAGAGAGAAAAAGAAAATTCATAGGAAGCAAGGAGGGAGACTGAAGGACGAAAGGAGGAACAGATAAAGAGTGAGAGAGAAAAGAATGAAATACGTGTGGACGGGAAGAAGAAAACTGCGAGGAGGGAAAACAGAGAGCAAAGATGGTAAGAAGTAAAGAGGACGACTACAGGATGACAAGAGGGAAAGATAAGATGGAAGAAAAGGGAAAGATCTTAGGAAAGACGCGAGGAAGATTTAGTAATGAAAAAAAAGGGAAATATTTAACGGGAAAAATATAAGTAAAACAAGGAAGGAGGCGAAAACGTGAGGGAAAAATGAAAGAGTAAGATTGTAGGAAGCAAGGAAGGATGAAGAGAGAGAGAGAGAGAGAGAGAGAGAGAATCTGCTTGTTAAGTGTAGTAGGTAAGGTTGGGGTGGAGGACACACTGTAAAGATGATACAGTTACTGAATAACAATGGGTTTCGGGAGGACAGAAGATGTATTGTTGACAAATTTCCTCCAACATGACTGCGAAATTATAATATCCTATGCGAGCATGATGTCACTATTACTATTACTTTTGAATTTCACTCGGGCGCTATTAATATAAGTTTTAAATTTCACTGGATTCTAAAATAAGATCATGTATAGACAGCACTATCATTTCAAGGTACAAAAGAGATAACAGTAAACAAAAGAGACGCCAATATGACCCAAGAACACTGCTCATCTCTGTTCAGTTCGAGAGTTACTTTCACGAGGACACAGGAATATGAACAACAACATCAAATTTGTATATATCTCTGATTTCCTTTTTCCCGTGTCATATTACGAAAGAGGCTGACATACCACAAGGATAACTCTCATTCCTCTTCTCATCAGTTACTTTTGCGTTCACGGAGAAGGGATATAAAAAGCAAGAGCAGTTCTGTGCAGTACTCTGGCTTCATGATGTCCATATATTATTACCAGACTGACACGTAACTCTGAGGTAACTGCTTATCTGTATTCTCGTCGTGAGTTACTTTTAAGGGGACACAGTGGGATATAAAGGAAAATAGTTACCTAGAAAATTATAAAAATACATTATTATAAAAGACAAATATTTCAAGGTAACCATTCCGTCCTATTCTCCTCGGTCATTTTTACCACCACACAGCAAGGTATAAAGATCACTTGAGAATTCTGTAGGAAAAATAAACCCGGACCCCCGTTTGTTTCCTTGCTAACTGGTGTATTATGTGTAGTGGAAGGGATTTTTTTTTTTTTTAGTTTCTTTATTTACCATTCAGTACAAGCCCCAACGCTCTGGGGAACAATGTCTCTGAAGGCCAAGCAGGGAAGGGTGCGTGAGAGCAAAGGGTTACAGTGACACATATATGGCATAAAAGGTATAGAAGCAATTGCCATTACAAGCACAGTAATGAACTAAGATAATACAGTAACACATACATGGGACAAATTTGTTGCTGTAATTATCATTACAAGTTTAGGAATGAGCAAAGGGGTACAATGACACACGCATACGTACATATTTATGCAGAGAGGGGCACATATGCACACATACATATAGGCATATATCTATACATATACCGTACATATACATTCACGCTCATGTAGCCACAGACACTATATGTAGAGGATAGGCACGCATGTAAAAATACGGGTATGTGTACAGACGCGCTTACATATACATAGTCCTATGCTACATGCACCCCAGTAAACACCCGGAACACCACTACCATAGAAAACGTGGTATCAGACTCTCTCTCTCTCTCTCTCTCTCTCTCTCTCTCTCTCTCTCTCATGTAATTTCATTTGCGCAAACTTTCCTTCCATTGTCATAACTTGTAGAGAAGTTTTGTAGATTAGTTATATATATATTTGACTTGTAGACGAGCGCTTGTTATACTTGAGTAGTTTGTAAGTAGATAATCTTGGTTCCCTTTTTTCATGCAATGACAGGAGAGGTAAAGAATAGTATGGGACTACTTTTATTTGTCTTGGAAATATTAACAAAGTCTCTCACACACGAGTGAAGTTAAGTAGAGTCCCGCGAGCTACCTCCTGTCTCTCTCTCTCTCTCTCTCTCTCTCTCTCTCATGTTGCTAAGACCTCCCTACTACCTGCCGGTTCTATGGCCTGTCTCCTTCTGAGCTCTGCTTCCTAAATTCTGGTGTAGCAAGGGTCGTGTCACGTGTATTACACTGTGGTTGGAAAGTTCCAGAAACCTGTGTGTGAGTACGTGTGTATGTCAATAGGCTTTGTTCGCCTGCTATCTCACTGACACACTACCTATATCATCCCCTGACTTGCTACTTCCTGTGTATGGTCAACATTTCCTCAGTTAACTTGCAAGATCATTTCCCTTTCCCAGGTTTGCATGGAGCTGTCTATCTATCTATTTATCTATCTATCTATTATGAATTGTAATTATAATATGGAGTCCTAACACCATTTCTCTAGCTTATTTTTCTGTTTTCCCCTCACTCAGTGTTAATCTCACTTTGATCATTTTCTCTCTCTTCACCTGTCCATCTCTCTTTCACTCTGTCTCTTACCTTTATTTCACTTTCATTTTTCATTTCTCTTTAATACATTTCCATTGAACCGTTTCTGATTTATTTCTCTCTCACTCGTTTCCCCCTCCTCTCTCTCTCTCTCTCTCTCTCTCTCTCTCACACACACACACACACACACACACACACACACACACACATTCTCATCAAAATATAACATCCTCTTTGGCCTGGCGAGTCGCGGATTCAACGAGTAAAAAATAGAGAATGAACGGCAAGAGAAAAATTTTAAAAAGAAGCAGAGAGAGAGAGCAGGGAAATGGGTCACAGAATCAGTCAGCCAGCCACGATAATCCATCACACACACACACACACACACACACACACACGGCTGATGGTTGTGTTGTACTCCTTCATGGTATGGGCTTCCAATGCAGTCGGTGGGCTTTAATACAGGCATTGTAGTTTTATAGTTTGCACAGGAACTTTCTACTTGAGGTAAACTTTTTCATCTAATGCGTAGATATAAAACACCTGTTAATGAACAAACAAATGGGATAACGTAAAAAGGTAACAAAAAGGACAGACATACCACAAAGTGACACTGATAAACAAGGGTGATATTATAACCCTGGAATATCACTGTTTTAAATCATCCAATACTTAGTACAATAGGCGTAATTAAAAGTTTTATTTTCAACAAGTTCAACTGGCAGAGTATTATATAATTCATTACGAAAAATACGAGTACTAAATCAGAGAATATCTACAGCAGCAAACAGACCAAAGAGAAATATATCACTATGGTGAGAAATTGATAATATTTAAGTGTGTATACAAAAAAAAAAAAAAAAAGTTATCTAAAAAGCATATCACATCCGAAAAAACTAAGAATTATCTAAAAAACACATCACATATACCTATCATAAATATACCAGTGTGTGATGATATATTGCTCACATTTAATTACGTGCAGTGCTAAAAACAAATACTCATCTAAAATATAGATCACTTTACGGCCAAACATTGACAAAATTAAAGCAGTATTTAGAAGACAAAATACCATCATAATATAATGAAGCCATGTTCTGAAGAATGAGAAAAGGCGCAGTAAAAGAGTCTAAACAACAGCCTCATTAGCCGAATCTGGCAACAACGAAAACTTTGAGCCGATAAGAAGAGGCTTAGGCAAAGTTGTAAGTGCGATGTATGGTCAGTATGTCCGAAATGTGTTGGGAAGCGCGAAATAGAATGAAGAATGTGGAACTGGACGCTGATTTACGAGAACACAAGGATGAGGGAGTAATTTTTTTTTTTTCTGATTTGCAAAGATTTTCATTCCATTTCGTCCCCTAAAATTGCGAAACCCACAAATTTTGGTCTAAGCTTATGGCTTTAAATTTACACTGTTTCTCTGGCACTGATGATGGCTAAACCCTTTGCTCTCATGATCTATATTTATATTTTACTTCTGCTTCTCCACACAATAAAAAAACATAAACTTTTACAACTCGATAAGGGAAATATGTCTACTGCCAGATTCCTTACTCCCGTAAGGGGTGGCCACAAGCAAAAATTGGCTTCCATGTCGCCCAGTAAATATGATGTTCAATAACCCCTTCAGTACGTAACGTCTTTCATAACCTGAAAAAACAGCATGAAGATACCAATAAAAAATATATATATCATTAGGCAGAAGGATTGAAACTGCCGACAAAATTATTCTCCAATGAACAGAACTAATTGTGTGTAATAATTAACTCATAAGTGGAGGATGACAACATACACACTTTGCCCTAACAAACCCTTGACTGTGAATGATTTTTAAGCTAAAAACATCACCATTACTGTAAAATATATTCAGATGTTCACATATTATTCTTTTAAGATCTTCACAAGTGACCATTTCGGGTATCATCGTGCCCCTGTTGTGCTATATTTTTTTGATCAACTGTACATGTAGTTGTAAAGCAGTAATTAAACGTCATGGTTCTAAAAGCCTTATAAACTGCAATGATTTTCCTTCTCTTCTTACAATACACTCTTGGTTCCCATCTGGCTTCCAAGATTTCCAAACAGCTCTTCCTCGGCAACTTATACTGCACATCTCGACATTTTGCCTTAGGTTACTGATGCAGAACACATTGATATTAATGCGAAATATAAAGTAATTGTATGGTGTGATATGAGCGAAAAAATCTCTCTCCCCTACACCTTCCTCCAGCATACACCCTCCATCCTCTTTTACACTTTCTCTCCCTTACACCTTCCTCCAGCATACACCCTCCATCCTGTTTCACACATTCTCTCCCTTACACCCTACATCCAGTGACTTATTCTGGCACACTTTAGCTGCCACCAAAGGATGATGTGGCGTGTATTACACCAAAAAGTATTGTACTTCGTATTTCACCTACACACGTGGTTTCCTTCCCTCGTGGCTTTTCCCCACCTTGTCTCATACTTAACATCGCTACTAATGCCGCTACCAATAGTATTCATTTACTCATTCCTCCTCATCTGTACTAGTGCTGCTTCCAATAATATTCGATTTCTCATCCCACCTCATCTGTACTAGTGCCACTTCAAATAATATTCAATTTCTCTTCCCTCCTCACCTGTACCAGTGCTGCTTCCAATAATATTCAATTTCTCTTTCCTCCTCACCTGTAGTGGTGCCTGAACCAATCAAATTTGCCTATGCAGGCGACCTAGGTGTACCGGTGCTCCACCTACCTCATAATGGGGCTTAAAACAGAGCGGGCGACCTAGCTCGGTCTCCTTTTCACTCTCAACTTCACCTGGCTGACTACCTGCCTTGCTCTCTGTCTCTCCTGGTAAATCCGGCCACGTGATACGACTTTACATATACAATACACGTAAACACATCGGCTCAGCACTCCCTCTCCGCACTAAATTCATTGCTCATATTGAAGTCTGTAACTATTTATCCATTTAATTGATATACACATGCTGTAAATGTAATTGCCTTGTACTACCTTTGAAGTCATGTAGTAACTCTGTATTGTTTCAAGTCAATAATCACTGCCCTGTCTGTTTCTTCCCAGCATATTTGTGTTTATCTATCCTTACCATTTGCCTTGGTGTAGCCCCTAGTAAAATATTCCCATAACTAAAACGCCACAATGTTAGTCAGCGTTGGGTAGACATTTACAAGTGGCGGGGTGAGACATGGCCTTCACAAACCCACTTAGTACACAGGATCTCACATTAAGTGTAAACAAATCCCTTGGCTGTAGAGAGAATACATAGGATCTCACATTAAGTTTAAACAAATCCCTTGGCTGTAGAGATAATACACAGGATCTCACTTTAAGTTTAAACAAATCCCTTGGCTGTAGAGATAATACACAGGATCTCACTTTAAGTTTAAACAAATCCCCTGGCTGTAGAGAGAATGGACCATAACAAGTCGTCCTCGGGGAGAAGGGCAGTTTTTCCCTTGCAACTGCACCTTGGTGAAATTCTCTTGGCAATGTGTAAGGAATTACTGCAATTCCTGCTTCTTCCTTCACCCTCGCCAGCACAGTCGTCAACAATGTCCCCAAAGTTCGTCGGTGAGATGGAGCTGCCTTGGCGTAGCCAGAAGCTCCTGTGACACCACCTAAACAAGCTCACCCAGCTCCTCACATCTCACCTCCCAAACAACCTAACAATTTATACTGTTCACTTTAATTTGGCCTATAACTGCCATCTCTCTGTCTTGAGATCTATGCTGTAATTAGACATTAATATCAATCACGAGGAAAAAAAAAACATTGAAAAGATTTTGGGGCCATAATTTTCTCTTAACCACAGACCTACAAGAAATATGATGCAAAAGGACCAACCTTTCCCTCACGCTAACGTCAACCAACTATAACCCTATTTCCAGATTCTCTCTCTCTCTCTCTCTCTCTCTCTCTGTACACACACACACACACACACACACACACACACACACACACACACACACACACACACACACACACACACACACACACACACACACACACACACGAAAGGTTTTCAGCCTTTCTTTGATTTAGCCCCGACCCTACAAACGGCAAAAATAATGGCAAAAATAATTGAAAAAAGGGTAAAAGTTACTCTTTTTCTACCACGTTTTGGGTCAGTGATCACTAGTATACCATGTGTTAACATTTCGTGTGAGGGTCTGGATTTTTTTTTTTTTTAAATCACAGGTAGATGGTAAACCGAGATGGCTTTTTTTTTTTTTTGGGGGGGGGGATCTTAAAGTACATATCAAAGGGACCTGAACTTCCTTTGGTTTTGGAGTCCGATGATATATCTTACCGTTTCTGTGTCATGTTCCACAAAAAGTTCACAACACACACACACACACTCACACACACACACACACACACACACACACACACACACACACACACACGACTACAGTATCAGCTTAGGGCACACAGGACCTGTTTCCTTCCCCTGTCCACTGCCTTCAAGCACCAAGTGACCCTCAAAGCCTCCTATACTAAATCAGTTAAATAAAATCACCTGACATTACCTGACACACGCCACTAGAGTTTTCCTGACCAATAAAGAGTCAATGGTGACAGTATTAACACTCTCAGGCTCCCATGACCCACCCTCCAATGAATGACGTGTCCTGGCGTCAAATGATACAAGAATAGAACAGTTGGAGCGAGCATGAGAAGGTATTAATGCGATATTATGTATAGGCAAACCACACACCACCTGCCTTCCCCTCCTGCCTGCTAAACCACACACCATCTGCCTCCCCCTCCTGCCTGCTACGCCACACACCACCTGCCTCTTCTCATGCCTGCCACGCCACACACCACCTGCCTCCCCCTCCTGCCTGCTAAACCACGCACCATCTGCCTCCCCCTCCTGCCTGCTAAACCACACACCACCTGCCTTCTTATCATCCCCTTACTATATTCCTTAAGTATCAATATATTTCTTAATCTATTGCTTTAAGGGTCAGAGAAAATTGACCCTTTTTACAGACACGACGAGTTCAATTCAAGCAATCGCTGAGACAAGTTCTCTTTATTTCTCCATCTTTATTATCCCCTCATGCAGCATTCCACACGTATCCATCTCTTTCTCCACCTATCTGTCTGTCTATCTGCCTATCTATTCTATTGATTCCGACCACTCGCGAGAATTGACTCTCACACAAAACGTACGAGGGTAATTTGGGGAATCGTTATATTAATCTCGCTCTCTCTCTCTCTCTCTCTCTCTCTCTCTTCTCTCTCTCTCCACACAAGTCAGTGGGAGGGGTGTGCGTGCAACAGCAAGGTACTGATAATGTCTACCTACACACTGTCGTCACGGGCACCCATAATCCCGCCTCAGTTCAGTCATTCAGGTGTTCTTTCAGGGCAGTCCCAGGGCTTGAGTGAACTGCCCCTCTTACACAAGGCAGGAGACGTACACAGGCTGTGTGTGTGTGTGTGTGTGTGTGTGTGTGTGTGTGTGTGTGTGTGTGTGTGTGTGTGTGTGTGTGTGTGTGTGTGTGTGTGTGTGTGTGTGTGTGAAGTGGAAAGGGAAGGAGTGCAAGGTCAATTACGGAGCTAAAGTCCATATTCTCCTCCAGTACAGCCTGATATTGGAAGCGGGTGAAGAATGCGGATCGGGAGGCCAGATGCTGAGCAGGCAAACCACACCGAAATTAGCTGTAGGAGTGAGTGGGAGGTGGCAAAGTGGGCAAGACAGGTTAGCAGGAGTGGTAATGGAGAGGAGGAGGAGAGGGAATTGGGTGAAGGAGTGGAAGAGAGGGGATGGAGTGGAGAGGATTAAAGAACAGAGAGGTGTAGATGGAAATGGGGAGATAAAGGAGTGAAGGATGAAGATGAGTGGAGATGCAAAAGGAGTATAGAGGTGGTGTGGTGATTGAGAAGTGAAGTGGAGGTGAATAATGAAGACCTGGAGATGTGAGATTAGGGTAAGGTGTGGAAGAAGAGTGGTTGGATGGAGAGGAGTTGGAGAGGTGAGGAGAGTGGGGCTGTGCAGGGAGTATAGGGGTGGAGTGGAGACTGAGAGGGGAAGTGAAGGCGAAAAAAAGTGGAGGAAGTATAGTAGAATAATGTGAGTTGCATTTAGGAGGGATCTCTGTCAGTGAAGGGGTTAAAACCACATCAAACCAAAGGGGGTAATTAAAGCTACATCTAATCAAAGGGGTTAATTAAAGCCACAACTAACCATCCCAGTGTCAAAAGTGGCTTACTAGCTTAACAAATCCTCACGAGCTAACACGAATCCACTAAAAACATATCGTGCCAGTGGAGGGGCCAAAGTGGAATGGGAGGGAGTGCTAAGACAAAATGGAAGTGCAGTGGAGTTTGGGTGGATGGGATGAGAGTATACGAGAGGCGTGCCACAAGTTGTATAAGTAGCGTGAAGTTGAGGGTGAGAGAGAGTGAAAGAGGGTAAAAACGCAAGTTGAAAGAGAGAGAGAGAGAGAGAGAGAGAGAGAGAGAGAGAGAGAGAGAGAGAGAGAGAGAGAGAGAGAGAGAGAGAGAGAGAGAGAGAGAGAGAGAGAGAGACAGACAGACAGACAGACAGACAGACAGAGACAGACAGACAGACAGACAGACAGAGAGATAGAGATAGAGAGAGAGAGAGAGAAACTGGGGGAGGGAACTGAGATGAAAACTGAAAATAAGAGAAGTGTGAAAAAGAGAATAACTAAAACAGAGAAAATGAAGAGGGAAAGAGAGAAGAGGTGAGGACAAGTGAGGAGAGGATAGGAGAGGAGTGGAGTGGAGTGGAGTGGAGTGGAGTGGAGAGGAGAGCAGAGCAGAGCAGAGCAGAGGGAAAGAAAGGGAAAGAAAACAAAAATGCTGGGAGGGAGTGAGAAAATGACAATTAAAGGGGACAGGAGAAGGGGATGAAATACTAAAAAACAAGAAGCGGTGCCAAGGCACAGCACACCCATCCCCGGCAGTCATTTTAGTGCTGAAGTATAAACACAACAGGATATCTAGTCAAAGATGTCACATATCAAATTTGGAGTTAATCGGGTGAAAATTGACGATTCGTGCCCATTTGAAAATTTAGGTCCGACCCACTTGACACTGCCCCCCCGCCCCCATCGCTAACTGGTGGGTCACCCCCCTGATGTAATGAGGCATGTTACAGGATGCAAATTCGAACGATCCACCTTTAGATTCTGGTTTCATGTCGATATGACGAATCTGAAAGGAGTTATGGCGAAAAAAACAATTTTTACCTGTCCCCATTTTGTTTACATTTTTTGGTCCTACAGCCTAGGCCTTGGCCCAATTGGGCCCAGAAGTTTAATCAGGTGATCAGTAAGTCATAGCCCATCATGCCTGAAATTTTAGTAAAAATCGCACCAATAGTTTTCTCAAAAACTTGTTAACAGACAGACAGACAAACAAACAAACAAAGCGAATGAAAACAGTTCCAGTTCCCGAGCCCCTCCGGGGCGGGAACGGACAAAAAAGGAGGGATAGGGTGAGAACATAGAGATTAAGAATGAAAAGATTTTAAAAAAGAATGAAAACAGGAAAGATCACATAAAGTTTGGTCCCTGTCGGAGCAGAACTATCTGAGTGACAGCTGCTGCCTCGACCTACACATTTTACTGATGGCTGTAACATCAGAACCCTTTTACCCTCGTTTTACCCTCAACTTCTCATCCTTCCATCACGGTTGCTATAAATCCCATAAAAACTGTTCAAGGTGGCCATGTTAATTCAGATTCTGACCTCGTCGTGTTATCTTGACATTTGATCTATTGTTCTAAAAAAACAACAGGTCAACCTATTGGCTGTTTTTTAACCCATCTGCCAAGTTCTTGCTAAAACAGAATGAAAACTATACGAATTATTTTGTTCTCACACACACACACACACACACACACACACACACACACACACACACACACACACACACACACACACACGCACGCACGCACGCACGCACGCACGCACGCACGCACGCACGCACGCACGCACGCACGCACGCACACACACACACACACACACACACACACACACACACACACACACACACACACACACCACACACACACACACACACACACACACACACACACACACACACACAACATTATGGGCACTAGGCCGGGGTAGGGGGGCTGTTGTTCTGGGTATCAATCGGCTTGATCTTTATCACTGGCTTAGGTGTTTAACAACGGATCAATGTACTGTATACAAATACTGACAACCAGTGCAGACAAGGATACATATACTGGCAAACAGAGAAACAGAAAAATAGATATAGATAGAAGAGAGAGAGAGAGAGAGAGAGAGAGAGAGAGAGAGAGAGAGAGAGAGAGAGAGAGAGAGAGAGAGAGAGAGAGAGAGAGAGAGAGAGAGAGAGAGAGAGAGAGAGAGAGAGAGAGAGAGAGAGAGACAGACAGACAGACAGACAGAGGAGAGAGAGAGAGAGAGAGAGAGAGAGAGAGAGAGAGACAGACAGACAGACAGACAGACAGACAGACAGACAGACAGACAGACAGAGAGTATACACAGAATATTCCCATTCAAAATTTCGATACATTACAAAAGAACATAGGAGAAAACCTTACCTTACTGATATAATTATTTACAAGTTCTTAATATAACCAAACAGGACATATAGTCCAACCCCAGAACCATGCAATGTATTCTGTGTAATGGTAAACAAAAGGATTATACGACACTACCCTTTTGTACTGAAATAAGGGAGAAATATATATATATATATATATATATATATATATATATATATATATATATATATATATATATATATATATATATATATATATATATATATATATATATATTTAGTTTAAACCTATCAAATTGGTTACACAGACGGAGCCACAAACCAGGGGACATATTGATATGCAGAGAACTGATTGGCACCATATACACTGACACCATATGCACAGAACTGATTGGCACCATATACACTGACACCATATGCACAGAACTGATTGGCACCATATACACTGACACCATATCCACAGAACTGATTGGCACCATATACACTGACACCATATGCACAGAACTGATTGGCACCATATAAACTGACACCATATGCACAGAACTGATTGGCACCATATACACTGACACCATATGCACAGAACTGATTGGCACCATATACACTGACACCATATGCACAGAACTGATTGGCACCATATACACTGACACCATATGCACAGAACTGATTGGCACCATATACACTGACAACATATGCACAGAACTGATTGGCACCATTGAACCATCCACTCGCTGGATTAAAGAGACACCCTCACCCCTTTTACAGCACCACAGCAAAACCATCCACTCACAGGATTAAAGAGATACCCTTAACCTTTTTGCAGCACCACACAGAACAAAAAGAATACAGTACCATCCACTCACAGGATTTAGGACACCATCACCCCATTTACAGCACCACTCAGCACCACACAGAACAAAAAGAATACAGTACCATCCACTCACAGGATTTAGGACACCATCACCCCTTTTACAGCACCACTCAGCACCACAGCAAAACCATCCACTTACATAACACCCTTAGCCCTTGTACAGTACCACACAGCACCACAGCAAAACCATCCACTCACATAACACCCTTAGCCCTTTTACAGTACCACACAGCACCGCAGCAAAACCATCCACTCTCACAATTAACAACACATTTTCATCTACTTTTCCTGTTTATCTTATCTTAATAAGCCGTGATACTGTCTATAACTCTTCATCCTTACACCACCACACACCGCCGGATAAAAACCATCCACCCGCCAGATTGAACAAACCAATTATTTTAAACCCATCGCCAATTTACCAGATTAAAACTTACGGTCCATTACTCTTTTATCTTCCCAAAACCATACACCGCCAAATAAACAGAGAGAGAGAGAGAGAGAGAGAGAGAATGTAACCCATTTCCGTTCTCCCTTCCTGTCTTCATTATGCCTTCACCCTTTCAGTCCGAAGATACTATTTTTTCAGTGTAATCTTGCTGCCCCAGACACAGTATTCACTTCAGACGTGACTTTGTGGACAGGATGGGGTGGTTATGGCCGGGTGGAATTCCCTTACTGAATGGGTGTCCTCCTGAACTACGACATCACCTGTAGCTAACTAATACATAAATGAATAAATAAGAAGAGTAAAAGTGGGATTACTTTGGCAGAACAGGTTAAGGCCAGCCATTCCTGTTTTCTGTTCGCCACTCTCACTATTAAACAACCAGTGAAACAACCAATACTACAGTACAATTAAACAACCAATTTAAACAACCAATAAACCAAATAAACAACCAATTAAACTGACCAATTAAGAAACAATCTATTAAACAATCATTTACTCAAAAACCAATTACATAACACCCAATTATACAACAACCAATTAAACAGCCCCGTTTACTTCTCCCTACCACATCATTTACCACACCCTTCTCAGATAGACATATTTTTTTCGTACGGGTGAGGTAAAGTGGAGTCTCAGACCCCAAATAAAAAAAAATAAAAAAAAGTACTTGCACTACATTTACTGAAATAAGAACTAAAACACAATTATTTTAACATATCTTCTTACCTTTAATGCAATTTTGAAGTGACTATAGTGTTACAAAATATTTTTTAAAGATTTTTATATAAAATAATGAAAATTAACACATTGCTGACTTTAGCAGTTACATGACTCAACCTAATATTAATGAAGCAGATGACCAACATCCTCTTGTGGAGACCAATGCCCCAACTATCTGTAAGGAAAAGTAGAACCGCAGCAAATGAATAATAAAATGTGTTTCACCTCAGGTACACCTCAGGTCATTTGGGGTCTGTTGGACCCCAACAGCTCTATAGAGCAAAGGTACAGCCAGATCCAGGAATGACCCCATCACCACCCTAAACTACTCAACTAGTCAGGAAGGTAGAGGGGAGGACAGATTGCCAGGGATTATTTTAATGTATGAAAAACTAAAGATAAAAATTGATGGGGTCTGTCAGACCCCACATTACCTGTGTAGGGTTAACACTCTTAGTGTTATAGAGTCTTTTTCAATATACTTTTTGTAAATAATACGAATAATTGTGTGTGTGTGTGTGTGTGTTTAACTTTCTGCATTTTATTTAAACTTCAGCCAATCTACCTTTTTCCTTTGTAAATAGCAAAGTTAAAAATCCTGGAGCTGCGTATGTGTCCTGCCGTAGCCGTGGATACGCGTCCCAGTTAATATACTGGATTAAAAACAGAAAAACACGTGGTGATAATAACAAGGAATTGCCTGCCAGAACTCAGTAATGTTGCTCTCTCTCTCTCTCTCTATATATATATATACTGTATATATATATATATATATATATATATATATATATATATATATATATATATATATATATATATACAGTATATATATATATATATATATATATATATATATATATATATATATATATATATATATATATATATATATATATATATATATATATATATATATATATATATATATATATATATATATACAGTATATATATATATATATATATATATATATATATATATATATATATATATATATATATATATATATATATATATATATATATATATATATATATATATATATATATATATATATATATATATATATATATATATATATATATATATATATATATATATATATATATATATATATATATATATATATATATATATATATATATATATATATATATATATATATATATATACAGTATATATATATATATATATATATATATATATATATATAGTATATATATATATATATATATATATATATATATATATATATATATATATATATATATATATATATATATATATATATATATATATACAGTATATATATTCCGTGCAACAATTTTTACGTTTTTCTAACTAACCCTCAGAATATTATAATTATCGTGATATGAATTTAAAAAACTAACAACCCATATAAGATAAGTTTTTTATGCATACGTTACTGCAACTGACACTAAAATATTGGGATTATTTTTGGCCATGTGAAGAGGATGAAGGGTGAGAGACTAACGAGGAGAGTGTATGTGAGTGAGGTGAAGGGGGGAGAGGGAGGGGGAGGCCAAGGATGAGACGAAGGGATGGAGTGGAGAGGTATAATTATGAGAGAGGGGAGAGTAAGCTGGGGTAGGGCTGTGAAATAGCAAGGGACAGGGCAACATGGAGGCGATTTGTCTGTGGCCACTCCTTACGGGATTAAGGCGTCTGGCAATGGATAGATATTTCTGATACTGACAGATTAAAAAGGAATACAAAGTAAGTGGTTGTACAAATAGCTAGCTTTTTATAATTGTGTGCTATAGTTCTCTCACCTTAACTTGGCTCAGGTCTTGTCCTTTTGTAGTATATTACCTTTAGCTTAGTAGCTGAAAACGACAATACTATGGCTCTATATCCATTTCATAGCACTTCGTGACTGGCCTCATATTCTAGTGTTAATCTGTTGTTACAGCTCAGGAATCAAGATGAAGAGAAGACAATTTTAGGTCAAGTTAGTGTAAAAGGAGTATAAAGTGTTATGGTGGTGGGTGTAGGAGGCTCCCTGGCATCTTGGCCTCACCAAGGTATTTCTGTGGATGGCTCCTTAACCCCTTCTATCTATCGCCAGATGCATTAATTCCGTAAGGGATGGCCACAAACAAATCTCCTCCCTGTCTCCCTCTCCACGGCCATTTCGCTCTCATCCCCCCAGCTCACACCCCTGTCTCTGATATACCTCTCCACTTCAGCCTTTCAACCCGTTTAATTAAAATTTTATTGACCTCCCACAAGATGTATAAATATGCCATACCAACCAGTCCTCAGCGTAACAGACATTATATGTAAGCAATACGGACTAAGGGTATTAGTACCAAAGTGGTGACATAATACGGTGTTTGGTACACTGAAGGCCTATTGGGCCCAAGAAAGTGTACTGGTACTTGTACGTCCACAGCCAGACATATCAAACTATAAATGAACATGGATAAATGGATGAACACATACATAAATATACATACATACATACATACATACATGAAATGATGGATGGAAGGATGAATACATACATACATACATACAGACATACATACATACATGGACTGATGGATGGAAGGATGAATACATAAATACAAATACTAGTAAGTACATTAATGAACTGATGGATGGATGGATGAATACATAAATACAAATACTAGTAAGTACATTAATGAACTGATGGATGGATGGATGAATACATAAATACAAATACTAGTAAATACATAAATGAACTGATGGATGGATGGATGGATACATACACACATACATACCTAATACATTCATCCATCCATACATAAGTACACAGGCAGGTAG
>NC_137026.1:4413991-4441491 GCF_032717465.1 Coenobita brevimanus | reverse complement strand
CCGAACATTCAACCATCCACCCAACCAACCACTCAACCATCCACCCAACCAACCATTCAATCATCCACCCAACCGAACATTCAACCATCCACCCAACCAACCATTCCACCATCCACCTAACCAAACATTCAACCATCCACCTAACCACCCACCCAACCAACCACCCAACCATCCACCCAACCAACCATTGAACCATCCACTCAACCAACCTTTCAACCATCCACCCAACCAACCACTCAACCATCCACCCAACCAACCACTCAACCATCCACCCAACCAACCACTCAACCATCCACCCAATCAAGCATTCAATCATCCATCCAACCGAACATTCAACCATCCACCCAACCAACCATTCCACCGTCCACCCAACCAAACATTCAACCATTCACCTAACCACCCACCCAACCATCCACCCAACCATCCACCTAACCACCCACCCAACCATCAACCCAACCATCCACCCACCCACCCACTCATCCATCCACCCAACCATCCACCCAACCACACACTCAACCATCCACCCAACCATCCACCTAACCACCTACCCAACCATCCACCCAACCATCCACCTAACCACCCACCCAACCATCCACCCAACCATCCACCCAACCATCCACCCAATCACCCACTCAACCATCCACCCAACCATCCACTCAACCATCCACCCAACCAACCATTCAACCATCCACCCAACCAACCACCAAACATCCGGTCAGTCAGCCCTCCACCTACCCAAAAAAAAAACCATCCATGTTACCAGCCATTCAGCCAACCGAACAGACATTCATCCTTCCACCAGACAACCATCCATCCAACTATCCAGCTACCTGAGCACCCAGACAACCAACTATCCAACACAGCCATCCATCCATTGAACCATCCATCCACCAAAACATAAAACATCCAACCAAATAACCTACATCCAGACTAGCCAGCTATTTAATAATCCATTCAACCAAGTATCCACCCATCTATCCCTCTATCCACTCATCCATCCATCTTTCCACCCATCCATCCACCCATCCATCCATCCACATCCATCCACTCATCCATCCACCCATCCATCCATCCACATCCATCCACTCATCCATCCACCCAACCATCCACCCACCCATCCATCCATCTATCCACTCATCCATCCGATCATCCATCCACCTATCCATTCATCCAACCATCCAACCATCCAGCATCCACGTGGACCCTCCTCCTATGATCTTCCATCCATAGTGCCGTTTGAGATTGTTCATGAGAGAGAGAGAAAGAGAGAGAGAGAGAGAGAGAGAGAGAGAGAGAGAGAGAGAGAGAGAGAGAGAGAGAGAGAGACAGACAGACAGACAGACAGACAGGGTATATGCGTATTTGTGTGTGTGTGTGTGTGTGTGTGTGTGTGTGTGTGTGTGTGACCAGGATTATGTTTTCTGTCCCGTAGTGTTGCATGTATTTATGTAGTGAGGCGTCCATTAGTCGGGGTACACCACAAACCGTGTTTTTAAATGTAGTATGCAATGTTGTTGGGATCACTACTGTGCTGATTACCACGTGCAGTGATGATCACTGCTGCTGGGATATTACACTGTTGCATTGACTGCCACGTGCAGCAATGATCACTGTTGTTCTTTCCGACAAGGAAAGTATGTTTTCACCTCTGTTTGTTTGTGTGTTTGTTTGTCTGTTTGGAGGATTACTCAAAAACTAAATAGAGATTTGGGGCAAATTTGGAGGGTAGATAGCCCATGTCCCAGGGAACAATAGATCAACTTTTGTTACCGATCCGGATGGTATTACACATTTTTGGATCCGAAAAACACTTTTTGCGGAACCATAATCAATGATGAGAAAACCTAACCCATTATGAAGAGTGGTTTGGAAATTACGTAGCCCATGTCGGAGAGATGTACTCCACTGAGTGCCCCTCTAGTTGGGATGTGACACTACTGTGTTGACTGCCACGTGCAGAGATCACTGCACCTGGTAGTCAATGCAATAGTTCCATATCACATCAGTCTTAGACACAACAATTAAAACCATAGCTTGATGTGCATCTGTTATAGGCAAGGCTGCGCGTGTGTGTGGTGTGTGGTGTGTGGTGTGTGGTGTGTGGTGTGGTGTGTGGTGTGTGGTGTGTGGTGTGTGGTGTGTGGTGTGTGGTGTGTGTGTGGTGTGTGGTGTGTGGTGTGTGGTGTGTGGTGTGTGTGTGTGTGTGTGTGTGTGTGTGTGTGTGTGTGTGTGTGTGTGTGTGTGTGTGTGTGTGTGTGTGTGTGTGTGTGTGTGTGTGTGTGTGTGTGTGTGTGTGTGTGTGTGTGTGTGTGTGTGTGTGTGTGTGTGTGTGTGTGTGTGTGTGTGTGTGTGTGTGTGTGTGTGTGTGTGTGTGTGTGTGTGTGTGTGTGTGTGTGTGTGTGTGTGTGTGTGTGTGTGTGTGTGTGTGTGTGTGTGTGTGTGTGTGTGTGTGTGTGTGTGTGTGTGTGTGTGTGTGTGTGTGTGTGTGTGTGTGTGTGTGTGTGTGTGTGTGTGTGTGTGTGTGTGTGTGTGTGTGTGTGTGTGTGTGTGTGTGTGTGTGTGTGTGTGTGTGTGTGTGTGTGTGTGTGTGTGTGTGTGTGTGTGTGTGTGTGTGTGTGTGTGTGTGTGTGTGTGTGTGTGTGTGTGTGTGTGTGTGTGTGTGTGTGTGTGTGTGTGTGTGTGTGTGTGTGTGTGTGTGTGTGTGTGTGTGTGTGTGTGTGTGTGTGTGTGTGTGTGTGTGTGTGTGTGTGTGTGTGTGTGTGTGTGTGTGTGTGTGTGTGTGTGTGTGTGTGTGTGTGTGTGTGTGTGTGTGTGTGTGTGTGTGTGTGGTCATCCAGCTCGGCTCCTGGGGCAGATTACGCCTCCATCTTCCATACAAACACCCAGGCCTGGCCCGTCATCACTCATCCCCTGCCCGTTCACCCGCACCCACCCACTGACAGTCACTTGCAAACGACATTTACATGAAAATCCATAATCGTCTTTTGCTGTCCAACATGGATTTATTATCATTTTTAATATTTTTCACTCTTCACATTATGGATAAATATGTTGCAGTTAATATTAAATAGAAGTTGAAAGCATTTTTTAGCCCAAACTAGAACTTAAAAGTTGTAGGATACAATAAATATTACTTTGGCAAAACTGATCGAATGTTAAGGATGATACGAAAACTAGAATCACCTACGCCAATTTAGTTTTAGCTAAGCATTCACAACTAAACTAAGATGAACAATAGTTATAAGAAAATTGTCATCTTAGTCATTTTTAAGAGTATAAGGAATAATAATGGGTGAACCACTTCTGCTTGGGTGGAACTGTGCCACTCACACAGCCTTCCTCAAGGGGTGCCCGGCTGTCACTGTGGACTTAGAGTCAAGATAAGGCCTGTGCTCGTGCCGCTGCACATTAGTTCAACAGGGCTTTACCTGCTATAGAGCCTGCTTCATGGGTGCTTGCTGAGGATTCTCCTCCAACAGTACTTTCGTCAGTGATTATCGGATGCTTGGAAGAGAACCAGGAAGGGCCTCTCATTCTGACGACTCTCACAGAAGGATTTATATCAACTGGATGGGTGAAACTTTTAGCTGCAGAAAACAGTCTTGGGACTTTTGGTGGGTAAGTGGGTATATAGTGTGACATGTAGTTAGGAAGGTAGGAAGTATGAGAGATGACTGTTGGATCATGTAGGTAGGAAGATAGCTGAGCACGTAGCTGGAAGGCAGGAAGTATGAAAGTCGGTGCTGGATCAACATGTACTGTAGGAAGGTTGGTGGGTAGGGAGATAGATAATTGGACATGTGGTTAGGAAAGTTAGAAGTATGGGAGTTGATTGCTGGTTCAACATGTAGATGGGCTGGTGGGTGAGTAAGTAGATGGTGTGAGAGTTCATTGTTAGGTCAATATGTAAGTCTGGTGATGGGTTGGTGGGTTGGTAGGTAGATGGGTAAGTGAATGAGTGGGAGGGAGAGGTGTGAAAGGACGAGACTGGTGAATGTTCTCTGAGCATCTAAAGTCCTTTTGTCTTTCCTGCTTCTCTCATCATTAATTCTGAAAGTCAACCTGGTGAATGTGAAGTAACTGACACTCATAAGAAAATTATCGAAATCCTGTATCATTTTGTCCTTTCTCCTCACTTCTTCACGTCATCCATTGTTCCTTACTGGCCACTAAGTTTTTATTCCCTCAATGTTCCATTTTTATCCATTTATTTCTACATAACCCAAACATGATTATCGTTCTCCCCAGGTCCCAAATGACCTACAGGAATACTCTGGAGCCTCCCTAGCACGACTTTTTATCCAGTTTATTTCAGCCTTTGATACATTCATCTTCTCTTGTGCAACCAAGTTGACGACCAAGACATTAGTAACATACAGTTGAATAATACGGTGTTATAAAACGTATCGCTGGGCAAGAGGTGTTAAAAAGTTCCTAAGCTGACTAGGATGTGTACCTAAATAACAACACAAGGGTTCATTGTATATCAGGCAACAACTCATTACGCCTGGGTGGTTAAATAAAGATCCAATCCCATATAATGAAATGACGTGTGGGAGGACGTGCGGCCGTACAAAGTTTTGTCTCCGCAGAGTGATGGCAGACAGGCTGGCTGTCAGTTCTGCCGTCAGGTGAACAAGGCCTAGGAAGAAGGCAAGTGTGGAGCCTTTCAACACAAGCGAGCAGTTAATGCCCGCTAAAGGACTACTGGCTGACGACAGTCAGGGTATCCAGCAGCATAGGGAGGATGTATACGAGTAGCAGCATAACCACAGCAACCATCAGCAAAATGCAATACAAATCAAGCAAGCGCTTCCTGCTTAGGGGCACAATGTCTCAACTCCAAGACGGGAGTGCATCACGTAAAACTGAATATGTCTATAGTCAGACATTAAAAAAAAAAAAAAAAATCCTGACTGCGACACACAATTCTTACTCTCTCTCCCTTCCTTTCTGTCGAACCAAATCTCCATCGTTATCTCTCAGGTACTTCCCGATCCAGTTATTGGTCTTCCTCTCGTCATTCTACCTTCAACTCCACCACTATACACTCTGTCAAACCATGAAACATCTTCCTCGTTATTTCACCAAGCTATTCCTCCCCTAAAGGCCCGTCCAGACGATCGAGCAATGCCCGCGGGCACAAGCGAGCAGTTTGCCTGTTGACGGGCTCGCCGCTTGTGCCCGCGGGCAAATGCGTAAATGGCCACGGGCAATTTACGCATTTGCCCGCGGGCACAAGCGGTGAGCCCGTCAACAGGCAAACTGCTCGCTTGTGCCCGCGGGGATTGCCCGCTCGTGTGGACGGGGCTTAAGACATTAATTAAACTCTCTCTCTCTCTCTCTCTCTCTCTCTCTCTCTCTCCCGTATTGTCCTCTTAAATATCTTAAGTTTCCCTTTGTCTCTCCCACGTTTCTCACCAAGTAATCTTTGTAATAATTTTCGTTGTGTTCCATTCTGTCTGTCTGTCTGTCTGTCTGTCTGTCTGTCTCTCTGCAGCTAATAACTCAAGTGCCCCCCCGCCCATGGTGCTGACGTGTGGACATCAATGGTAACAGTACAGCACGGTGGCTGTGGCAGTGACTCTGGCAGCAGTACAACATGGTGGCAGTGGAAGTACCTCTGACAACACTAGTGCACGGTGGCTGTTCAAGTGCCTCTGGCAGCATTACAACATGGTAGCAGTGGCAGTGCCTCTGACAACACTATACTGTAGCATGGTGGCTGTGGCAGTGCCTCTTGTAACAGTACAGCATGGTGGCAGTGACAGTGCCTCTGACAACACTACAGCATGGTGGTAGTGGCAGTGCCTCTGACAACACTACAGCACTGTAGTGGCAGCAACGCCTCTAGCATCGGATCACTGGGCAAAGATGACAAGAGGGAATACCTGGATAACAGTTCTGCCAGTCAATTCTTCCGTCATTGCTGACTTTTGTCGGTTACTGGCTTTAGTGCCTTCAATCCACTGGCGTATTTTATTGACTTTTTTTTTTTTTTTCTTAATCAACAGACGATGGTATTCAGCGTTAGTAATTTTCTTTTTGTGCAGAGTTAATGACGGCTGCATCCAACCCCTACAGAATGAAGTCTCCAAAAATCTACCACCAATTTAGCCCAAATACAGCCTGAATCCAACTCTGTGCCAGCTCCTCCTGCCTCCTCAGTCCGCTCACGCCAACGTCTGCGTGGTAAATTTTTCTAGGCATATACAAGTATGTGGGGTGAGAATGTTTGGACAGTGAGAAATATCACTGCGAGAGAGGTATGGAATCAGAAATACTATGGTGGAAATGGAAGATCAGGATGTGCTAAGATGGTATGGTCATTTGGAAAGAACGGGTGATGAGGTGATGAGGGGTTGGTAAAAATCCACACATCACAAACAAAGGGGATTGAAAAGAAGGAGACAAAGGTGAAGGTGAAGGGATGGTGTCAAAGGGAGAGCTCAGAGGCTGAACGTAATTATGTGAATAAGGTTACTCTTCTGTTTTGGGGCTCCAACCTGCTGGAGTGGGTAACAACAAGCATGTATTACAAAAATTACAATTCAAGTTCTGACTTTTTAAATATAGCTAAATTACGACAGGTTTCAAAGCAATATGACTGTCGAATCAGATAAGAGAAAAAGCCAGAAACAGTGTCGTCCTAGCCTGCAGCAACCCGAAGCCACCACGATGGAAGGATTAAGGAAGGAATGGAGGGAGGTAATGCACACCAGCACTGAGCCGTGGTTTAAGAGACTCAAGGCATTTAGACTGAGTTACCTGGGAGGCGGTGAGGCAAGGTGAGGGTGAGGGTCGGGAGGGGAGGAGGGGTGAAGTAAAGATGAGAGAGTTCTAAGTGAAAATGGATAGAACTGAGTGAGGGAGACTTAGTGAGGTTGAATGTGACTCGTGTTAGAGATAGATGAGTGAGCAATACATGAATGAGGATGGAGGTGTGTGAGTCAGATTAGAGGGGTATAGGTGTATGTGTGTGAGTGAGGGTGTATGAGTGAGGGTGTATGAGTGAGGGATGTATGAGTGAGAGATGTATGAGCGCGAATGTATGAGTGAAGGATGTATAAGTAGGGGTGTATGAGCGAGGGATGTATGAGTGAGGGTGTATGAGTGATGGATGTATGAGAGAGAGATGTATGAGTGAGGGATGTATGAGTGAGGGTGTATGAGTGAGGGATGTATGAGTGAGGGTGTATGAGTGAGGGATATATGAGTGAGGGTGTATGAGTGAGGGTGTATGAGTGAGGGTGTATGAGTGAGGGATGTATGAGTGAGGGTGTATGAGTGAGGGTGTATGAGTGAGGGTGTATGAGTGAGGGATGTATGAGTGAGGGATGTATGAGTGGAGGATGCATGAGTGAGGGTGTTTGAGCGAAGGATGTATGATAGGAAAAATAAAAGGAACATCACATCTCGGGGCTGGAAAGGTTAAATATTATTGCTGTGAGGCGGGCCGGGTGGTGTAAATAACAAAGCAGTCAGTGAAGCTCCACCTGGCCTGAAATAATTCTTGGCCACTTTTATTTGTATTTGTCAAACACCATAAAGTTATGCCCACAATCAACCCCTTCAGCCCAAGCACTTCACTTCTATGTTACTACTGCTCTCTTATTCAGCTTATGTAGCACTTATCAAGCTGGCTACGTAGGGTACAGTTGTCGGTAACCCATTCACCACAAGCTACCTCCTATAACCCATTAGCAACCATCTTTTTTGTTCAAGGACGAAACTGGACAGGCTCAGAAGTTAAACAAAGAAGAAAGCAAAACGTCTGAACTTGATGATATTCGCGACTAAATGCCGGTAGGCGGCTGGCGGTGCACTGTGCATTCTTTCAGCAAAAACCCAGACGCAGCAGTTCTGGCAGATGATAAGTTAAATGAATATAATCACCCGAATAATAAATAGACGTCCTCGGGTTGAAGGAGTTAATCACTAAGTTCTGCTCCCGTTGTTAATAATACTCTTATCAATCCCTTCACTGCGATGACGTATTATCTTATGATGTTTCTGCTACCGCCACACAACTAATAATCTTAGGAACGACCTTTTGTACTGATGGGTTGATGAAGACTATCCAACCCAGCCAGCTCACAATGCCTTCCATCTATCCCTTCATCACACAGTCCTGTACTGCACCATCAACACCAATGTAGGATTACCTAGCCAGTCAACACGTGTAAAGCGACAGTGACCAGCTGCATCTCCCTGAGTCTCATTATGTGAGCAACAAGGCCCAATCACCCCTTGGACGTAAATCTTTAAAGGACACACCCAGTTGGAGCGCCTTAACCCCCTAGCCCACCAGGTGTCCATGTTCTATAGTTACCATCCAGCATTTCAAATTTTTTCCTGGTGAACAAGAGCCATTAATGGCTTGTCACTCAGTGCAGAGTCAGTGGTAGGAAGCAGTGTACTAAGTCAGGGAACAGCGAGCACACCACCAACCCACACTGAATATCACTGTCTGGACACAGGGTGGAGGGATGGGGTGAAAAGGTATTTGAGAGAGGAGGGTGTGAGCTGGGAGTAGGGCAGCGAAATGGCAGGGGTGAGGACGACATGGAGGCGATTTGTTTGTGGCCACCCCTTACGGGATTAAGGAGTCTGGCAATGGAAAGATAGAGATAGAGACATAGAGTGATAACTGGAGTAAAAAGAAAATCAATCAGTCCCAAACCTCCAGGAACCAATTTGTTCATAGAAAGCTGGACAAACCCGGCGCGTTAAAGGGCTTAACTTGTGACCCCCACACACCCCACCCCACCCCACCCCACCTCAGCCCAGACCCACTCCCTCTTTATCTGCTTTGCATTCTCTCTCCTCCTCCACACTTTTCCCCTCACACTCCTCCCGTTCTTCTTCCATCTCCCCCATCCCTCTACCTTTTCGTTTCCCTTCCTTCATTTCTCGTTGCCTCTCCCTTTTCCTCCATCCATTCATCTCCCTTATTCCACCATTATCTCCTCGTCTCCCTCCCTCAGAACTCATGCTCCACCTCTTCTTCTGCCCAACCTCTTCCATACCTCTCTTCCTCTTTCTTTTCCTCTATCATTATCTTGACATATCCATTTTACTTCGTCCATCCAGCCACCCCTCAACCCCTCCTCTTTCAGACTCTTCTTCTCCCCTTACTGCCTCAGCCTTCCCTTACTCTCCCTTCCACGCTTTCCTTCCCTTCTCACACCCTTTAACTTAATATCTCTCACACGGTTCTCTCCTCTCCCTAGTCGCGACAGCGAGAGGTGGCGGAGAAGCGCCTCCCTCAGGGAGGACTGAGGAAAAGGCTTTCCTTCTCTCGTCCCTGATTGGTCTACGGTGATGGGCAGAATGGGGAGGTGTGAGAGCGCTTATATTTCCCTCATATTACCGTCACCAAATTGATCGTCATGGTTCGAAGCTTTATTTATTGCTACAGCAGTTAATATGTGTACACAGACTATTACCTGTGGTATAGCACAAAACATACAGGTGTGCATGTTGATATTCTAGTATATGAAAGTCCAGCCAAAAACATTTAAGGAGTAAAACATTAGAAAGGACAAGATAATACTCACCATAAGCCAAAATCAGGGAAGGGGAGAGTGAGTGAGTGAGTAGAGTGAGTGAGGAGAGAGAGAGAGAGAGAGAGAGAGAGAGAGAGAGAGAGAGAGAGAGAGAGAGAGAGAGAGAGAGAAGAATACAGAAAGAGAAACACGTGTGCTTTGATGGAGTGGTAATGACAAGATCAGGTCCACCGGAACATACTTGTCAATCCTAAGCCCCTTTCTTCTCTCCCCTACCCCGTCGCTCCGGAGGGCTTACATGCATGCATTCAGACATATATTTATACATACAGTATATATATATATATATATATATATATATATATATATATATATATATATATATATATATATATATATATATATATATGGGAATTAAGCAGTGAGTGTACACAATCATAAAATCATCTATGTAAGCTTTGTCTTGTCACTTTAAAGCACTGGACGAAACTTTTGAAATAATTCTTTAGTAAAATTCTCATGCTTGTGAATCTCAGTTATTTCTCTCAGAAAAACCATAAAGAAGGATTTATGTACCATATGGTTGGGAAATATTCATTCAGAATAAACTGGCTTAAACCAACACGAACAGGAGCATCGCTCATTGTGAAAACATTGTTCACCTGTGTCAAGATTTTTTTTTTGATCGATTGAACGCAGGTCTGCTAAGTTTATATTTTAGAATAAAGCATTAGAATGGCCATACAATATACATCTCAAGCCAAAAGCAATGCATTCCGTCGGACAAGCAGACAAAGCAGCTGGAAGGTGAGGTGAAGAGTCAAGATGCAAAATACAGAGGAAACAAAGGCAAATATTCTCTGAGGCTCACACTGCGCTCACGTCCCTGGGGATTGTCATGGAGGGCTGAAGGGAATCACAGGTCACAAGATCCACCTGTCCATACTTGCCACTCCTTAACCCTTTCTTCCCTATGTTGCTCTCTCTCTCTCTCTCTCTCTCTCTCTCTCTCTCTCTCAACACACCACAACAAAATGTAAGCAAAATAGTATATATATATATATATATATATATATATATATATATATATATATATATATATTCGTGGAGGGATTGCATATACCGGTAATGACTTTATTGACGTGGAACAAAGTGTACAAGTCCTGGAGTATGATAGTGAGAGAGGGGAGCACACACACACACACACACACACACACCAGAATATATTGTCCCTTGAGAATTAGCCTCCCTCCTCAGGTCACACACACTCTTGGCTGCCTTTCATTTTAACTTCCTTATGTTTATGAAACTTATTTCTACATAAAACCCTTTTTCAATACCCCTCTAATGTTTCCTTTTTTCACTCGAGAGAGAGAGAGAGAGAGAGAGAGAGAGAGAGAGAGAGAGAGAGAGAGAGAGAGAGAGACAGACAGACAGACAGACAGACAGAGAGACAGAGAGAGAGAGACAGACAGAGAGACAGAGAGAGAGAGACAGACAGATAGACAGACAGACAGACAAAGATGGGTTGAAGGGGGGAGGCTGGTGCAGTACATTTAAGGTTATTAAATACGGCGATGAATTACGGATGACTTGATGAGCCTTATAATGGGATACTGACTGCATAAGTACAGCATGATAAATACAATATTTTCCTTTGTATTTCAAGACCATGAAAAAAGAGATTATAAAATATAATGAAAACACATCACAACAAAATGTTAGAAAAAACGTACATACATACATAGAGAGAGAGAGAGAGAGAGAGAGAGAGAGAGAGAGAGAGAGAGAGAGTGGCACCAGGCAGGTGACGATGTCTTTCCAGATTAGACGATACACCTGTACTGGTCATCAAATGGACTCCTAACTTCACTCACGCACCTCCCATCCCACCATCCACCAATCACAGACATTCCAGTGGGAATGTGAAACTCCTTAATCCACCACGTCAGCCCCCTTCCTTCCCCTTCCTTCTCCCATCTCCCATGCCTCTATCTCTCCCTTCTTTTGTCTCTCCTCCTCTCCATATCACAGCTTTCTCCCTCTTCACTTTCCTCACCCTTATGCTTTAGTCTTCCTCACCCTCGCTCCTTCGCCCCTCCCTGCCTTCACTTCTCTCTGCCTCTGGGCCACATTCTTGTCGGCTTAAGAGAGTGCGTAGCGTCTCTTTCTGAGCGATTTATTTTGCACTTTACACCTTTATATCCTACTGCATGTTAATAAAGCAGACTGTATTGCTACTAAACAGATATAAACATCATACAAGAGCATAGTAAGGTGGAAAATCAAAATAAATCCATAAGGAAAAGCCATTACGAAGTGTTCTCTGCCAACGAAAATACAGTCCTTGGTCTACCCCTCCCTCACCCCCTCCTTCACTCTCTCATCCCCGCCTTCACTCCCTCACCCCCTCCTTCACTCCCTCATCCCCCTCCCTCACTCCCTCATCCCCCTCCCTCACTCCCTCATCCCCCTCCCTCACTCCCTCATCCGACTCCTTCATTCCCACATCCCACTCATTCATTCTTAACCCCCATCATTCATTCCCTCATCCCCATCATTCACTCCCTCATCCCCATCATTCACTCCCTCATCTCCATCCTTCATTCCCTCATCCCCCTCCTTGACTGCCTCATCCCCCTCAACCACTCTTTCATCCTCTTCCCCTATCGCTCCCCTTCTCCCTGCCTCTATCCCTCCCTCCCTCACCGCTCCCTCCTCCTCCCCTGCGTCTCCACAACTCCCTCTTAGTTCCCCATTCCTCACCACCTCACCCTCTCCTTTTCCCTCTCCCTTCACCCCCTTCCTTCTTTCACCACTCCTTCACTGTCTCCTCCGTTTTTCCTGTCATTTCACTTCCTTCAGTGATTCGTTACCTCTGATCCTATCTGCCCCCCCTCTCCTCCACCCCTGCTGCTTCTCGTGCTCCAACCCCCATCCCCCAGCCCTCACCCAATCCCTGCCATCACCCCCCACCCCTGCAATCACCCCCGCCGGGACCAAAGCAAATATGTCACACTGGGTTCCAATCTTGTTATTTCCCTGGCTCACACTTTATTTCCTTTCCGCCTTCCTCCATGCCTTCCTTCATTCCTTATTATCTCTCCCTTCTTTCTTTCCTTCCTTCCTTCCTTCTTTCAATTGTTCATTCTTTAGTATCTCCAGTCCTTCCATCATACATTCCTTCCCGTGGTTGATCCCTTCTTCCTGTCTACATTCCTTCCTTCTTTATATCTTCCTTCCTCGTTTCTTCTGCATATTTCTTCCTTCCCTTCTATCTGTCTACTTCCTTCCTTTCTTGCCTTTCTTCTTATTTCCATCCTTCTCTCTTTCTTTCCTTGCATCCTTCGTATGCTCCTTTCTTCCTTCTATTTTCCGCATTTCTTCTTTCCTGCCTACCTTCCTTTCCTCCTCTGGACCTTCCTTCCTTTCTCCTGTGTACCTTCCACGCTTCCCTCTCAGCTTCCTTCTTTCTTACCTTACCTTTCTATCTTCATTAGTTCATTTATTTACTTATTCTTCCTTCCTGTACACATAACCTTCCTATTTACATCCTTATTTCTATGGACCTAATCACACTAAGACCATTATCAGACACTGGGTTGGACTCTAAGGGACTACATTTTACGTATCATCTCTACCCATGCAATTTATCCAGCACATTACCCCTCATTCTCCTCTTGTACGTTATTTAGGCACAGTATATCCATATAAACACGGTAAAAATACACGAGAATTTTAATGAGGAATTATGTAGAACAAATCGCAAAGGGGTCTTTGTTACGAAGCCTCCCATGTCATCCGGAATACTGCCCCTATTCTGATGCAGACCATGCGATCGTGTAGGTCACAATACAAACTGGATAGATCACCTTTTTTCCACAAGATGAACAAAGGAAGGCGAAAAATAAATATAAAGGAAAACAATAACACCAGACTACAGATGTCCCCCATTCATTAAAAAAAAGCCGTAACAGTTGAACCTGGACTGCTGTAGGCTCAAGGTTTGTGCAAACTATTCTGGGGAAGCGAGTTCCGAAAAGTAGCATTTCGGGGAATAAAAGAATTCTGATAGGTAGAAGTTCTGCAATATGGCTGAGTGACGTTCCAGTCATGAGAGCTACCATATGCCCGCGCAGCACGAGGGAAGGCATGGAGAGGTGGCACCATGGACGCAACTTCGTCTGAGCATTTGCCATAAAAGCATCTGTAAAATAATGCAAGGGGGGCAACATTCCTTCTTACTTGTAGGGGAGGCGGAGGCTGAATCGGTAGAGAGGCGGCCTGCAGTCCTGATGGACCCAGGTTCGAATCCAGGCCGGGGCAGGGAACAATTTAAGGATTTGAATTTCGTAAAATGCAGACTTTCCTGATCTACCAGATGACCCGCCGACATGTCGTAAAAATACCCCGGCTAATACCAATACACCAGTCCTGTATGAGACAGCCCTGGCATGTATTCACTATGGACGGTGGGTGTTAGCGCCGAAGTGGTGACATGTGGAGGTGTAGGAGGACTACTGGGCCTTGGGATAGGCTACTGCCCCCGAGATATAGGCCCTGAAGCCTTTGTCCAGAGTCGGACACATTGAAAAAAAAAAATAGGTAGTGTATTTACAACAGCAGGGTTATTAATAATTCTAACAGCTTTGTTCTGAATATATCTAGTTGTTTTAGTGCAACCTCTCCACATCCACTCCACAAGGGTGAGCAATATTCCAGCTGAGAGCGCACATGACTCCTGTAAACAATAGCTCGCTGCTCGTCAATGAAGATGTTTCAGATTCTGTACAATAATCCAAGTTTCTTTGAGGCGGTTTCAGTAAGTGATCTAACATGAGAGGTCCAGCTGAGGGCATTGTTAAGTGAGACACCGTGAATCCCTATATAGTTAGAGATGGGAATATTGGTTCACAGGTTCACATTCCATGCATTTCTTGTCTCACCGTCATCCACATTATGTCGGGAGGTGAGGACCGGCGTGGCCAGAACGTGACGCACTTGAAGCACCGTTGTCTTCATTCAGTGTTTGTCCCGACCTATGCCACTGCACAATTGGTTTAGGTCCAATTCCAACCTGAATGTCAAGAATCCCTATGTCTTCCTCATCTATGTCCTGTCTTGTTTCCTTCCTTCCTATCAGTTTTCCTTCGTTCCCTTCAGTCTTACTTACACCCTTGCCTATTCCCACGTCTTTTCTTCTCTGCTTTTTATTCCTTTCCTTGTGTTCCATATCCTTTACTATTTATATTGCATATTTTATTAGCGTGAACGACCTTTTCCTTTATTTATCCCTTCTTCCAACCTCCGATGTCCCTTTCTACCGCGCTTCTCGCCATCTCCTCTTCCCGTCTCCTCTCCTCTCTTTTCATATTTTCTTTCTTATTTTCTGTTCTCCTCTACTCCCCTCTCCTTTCCTCTCTACTCGTCTCCGATCCTGTCCTCTCCTCTCTTCCCCGTCCTCGTTTCTATGGAATTAATCACACCAACGTTGGAAGCAGACATTGGGTTGTACTTTTCTGAGGGACTCTACATTACCTAACATCTCTTCCATAGCAATTTATTCTGAACATTAGGGTACAGTCCCCAGTATCCGTGTTTGTCGTAAGGGGCGACTAAAAAGGGCTTTTTGTCTCCAGTCTTTCTTTCCTTACTCTCTTCTTCTGCTCTTCTGTTCTACCTCTCCTCTTTGGTATTTCCGTGTTTCTTCTGGCCTTTATTTTCCCTCTTCTCCTACAGTGCCACATAGCCATGTTATGGCTTGCTGCTAGTTCATTATTCCTTCCTTCCTATCCTCTCCTCTTTCCTCCTCTCTTGTTTCCTCCTCTCCTCTTCCCTTCACTGTCTCACACTCTCCCTTCCCTTAAACTGTATTTTGCACGTCCCTGTTCTTCCCCTCTCCCCACTTATTTTTTACATCTCTACAGTTATCATTATATTCTCTCATTCTTTTGCTTTCTATTTTGCTCCTTTCATTCCTCTCTCCGGCACACACACACACACACACACACACATTCATACTTACACATGCAGAGTCGCACAAAGGTTTAGGCATGAGTGTTAAATAATTACTAAGTATGAAGGTGAGGGAATAAAATATGCACACCACAGTATTACGATCAATAAAATACAGAATATTCAGGAACTTGACAGCATTCTTCAATACATTCTTAAAAGTAACTAAGATATCTTTCAGAGAGAGAACATTTTCTTCATTCAGTTTCAGTTAACACACTCAGGTTCCCGGAACTCGCTACCAATTGAGTATTTATATATGTCTGCCTATCTATCTATCGCTTGCTCTGTGTGTGTGTGTGTGTGTGTGTGTGTGTGTGTGTGTGTGTGTATCATAAATATTTACATAAATATAATTGTACACACAAGAATCGTATATAAGTGAGTTAAAAGCCTATTAACCCCTTCACATAACATTACACTTGGATATTACTTTCCTGATGTCACTATGATATTGACTCGGTTTACATAAATATCCTACAGCAGAATATTAACCAGCAGTATTCACAAACCACATGGTGAGGAGGAGGAAGAGGAGGAGGAGGAGGAAGAGGAGGAGGAGGAGGAGGAGGAGGAGGAAGAGGAGGAGGAGGAGGAGGAGGAGGAGGAGGAGGAAGAGGAGGAGGAGGAGGAAGAGGAGGAGGAGGAACATAAGAACATAAGAAGAGAGGATAACTGCAGTAGGCCGGTTGGCCCATGCTAGGCAGCTCCCAGAAGAGTAACTGAACTACTAGAATGAGACGAGGATAGCAAAGAAGAAGGCTCTCCCCCGCCCTCCAAACCCTCCAGCCGAAGCCGGCAGGAAAAAGTCAGAAAGAACACCACGCCGTATAGAAAAACTGGCGTGGACATTTTACAGGAAAGTGTGAAAGGAGAATAGAGACTATCATAGTATAACCTGAAAAGAGAATTTTTTTTGAATTAGTATTGGTTATAATATTTTCTTTAATCTATATCCACCCCTTATTTGTCATATGCTTATCTAGCCTATGCTTGAAACTCTCAATGGAAGAGGCAGCAACTACTTTACTAGGTAGCTTATTCCATTCGTCTACTACTCTATTACCAAACCAATTTCTACCGATTTCCTTTCTGAAATGGAATTTTTCTAGTTTGAAACCATTATTTCTAGTTCTATCCTGTATGCTCACTTTAAGTACCTTGCTAATATCTCCCTTATTTATACCATTCATACACTTAAAAACCTCAATTAAGTCTCCCCTTACTCTACGCCTCTCTAGCGAATGCAGACTTAGTCTTTTCAGTCTGTCTTCATATGACAGGTTCCGGACGTCATGTATCATTTTAGTCATTCTTCTCTGTACATTTTCTAACGAATTAATATCCATTCTATAGTAAGGACACCAAAATTGTACTGCGTAGTCTAAATGTGGCCTTACTAATGCTAGATAGGAGGAGGAGGAAGAACAGAGGAAGGAGATGGAGGAGGAAGAAAAAGAAATAATTTGAAGAGCAGCAAAAGAGAAGATGAAGGAGAGGAGGAAGACTGACGCGTTGGGAGATGAAGAAAAATTGGGTTGAATAATGACAGGGTGAAAAAGGTCGAAGAGAATTATGATGTCTGAGACAGACAGACAGACAGACAGACAGACAGACAGACAGACAGACAGACAGACAGACAGACAGACAGACAGACAGACAGACAGACAGACAGACAGACAGACAGACAGACAGACAGACAGACACACACACACACACACACACACACACACACACACACACACACACACACACACACACACACACACACACACACACAAAATCTGATACTCTTGCCTCTGACTCCTTCTCCATAGCTTCACTCGCACCACACATTGTTCGTCAAATCTTTTTCAGTCACTTTCAGTCTCTCCTCAGAAAGCAGCATTCCCTCCATTACACTTCTATTTTCAATTCTCAGCAGCGACAGTTTCTGCGATTGTCATTACCAGCAGCAATTAACCAATATCCGATAACCATTACCTTCATTACAGATTAAACTATCTTCATACCAAGATAGAATATCATTAATTTTTAATAATGACCTTGATTATGCTGATATAATGACTTTAGCCATGATATAAAAGATGTGTTAATAATAGCACTAGGATATTAAATGCCACTTAGAGATAATTACCAGGAGATAAATGAACAGAGGCTTACGATGCCATGCTAATTATCCAAGAATGTAATCCACACCTCATTAGTCCAACATTAGCCTCACCCTAGTTGCTGGCACGATGTGACCTGTCTTACTCATTAGCACTGGTCTTTATAATTTCTTTGTCAGTACTAAGGACACTGTGATATTCTTCTTGATGCAAACCCATCTCTCACTCACTGAAAGAAAGCCACATTTTACTTATTAACAAGGCTTGGTGAATGAGTTTGGGAGAGTATGTCAGAAACGGAATCTAAAGTTGAATGTAAGGAAGAGTAAAGTTATGGCCTTCGAGAGACGTGAAGTCAGTGAATATAAAGTGAGGTTGGATGAGAAGGAAATGGAAAATGTGAGTGTGTTTAAGCACTTGGGTAATGTGTTGAGTAAGGATGGAAGTTTAGAGGGTGAAGTGCTTGAAAGGGTACAACAAGGAAGAAAAGTTGCTGGTTCCTTGAAAGCAGTGATAAGAAACAGGGAAGTGAGCATGGAAGTGAAAAAGTTACTACATGACAATATTCTGATACGAACTCTAATGTATGGAAGTGAAGCATGGACCTTGTTGGAAGGACAGAAATTAAGAGTGAGAGCAGTCGAAATGAATTATTTGAGAGGAGTATGTGGAGTTATATGGAGAGACAGACTGACAAATGAGGAAGTGAAGGAACGTTGTGGTGTGGATTTGGATGTGATAGGAAGCGTTAGGAGAAACACAATGAGGTGGTTTAGCCATGTGGAGAAGATGGAGAGTGAGAGACTGACTAGGTGAGTGTATGTGGGTAAGGTGGAGGGGGCGAGAGGGAGGGAGAGGCCAAGGATGAGAAGGATGGATGGAGTGGAGAGGTATATCAGAGAGAGGGGATGTGAGCTGGAAACAGGGCAGCGAAATGGCAGGGGACAGGGCGACATGGAGGCGATTTGCTTGTGGCCACCCCATACGGGATTATGGCGTCTGGCAAAAGATAGATAAATAGATTAAATGTGAAAGTCAAGGAAAATCTGTATTTAGAATTTCACTGTTTTCGTCAAGGCGGAAATTTGTATGACAGGGTTGTAATGTTTTGTGAAACATGGCCTGGAGGACATGTTGTGAATCCCTAATTAAAGGGGGAGAGAGAGAGAGAGAGAGAGAGAGAGAGAGAGAGAGAGAGAGAGAGAGAGACTGGAGGACAATGAAGGTGATATTAAAAAAAAAATAGAGAAAAGCAAGGGAGACAAAGGCATACTTAAGAAAAGTAATTTTAAGGAAAACAAAATGGATGAGAGAGAGAGAGAGAGAGAGAGAGAGAGAGAGAGAGAGAGAGGTGAAAAATAACACCCAGATGGAAGAGGTGGTGGGGAACGAGCGGCAACAGAGGAGTGATAAGAGGAGAAAAGAAGAGGGAAGGGAGGAGAAGTGAGGAAGGGAGGAAAGGGAGAAGAAGAGGGAGGGAGGGAGAAATCAGAAGGGAGGAAGTGGCATGGAGAAGAGGGAAGGGTGGAGAAGAAAGGAGGAAGAGGGAAATATCGTACAAACAAAAATATGAAAAAAGAAGATATAATATGACAAATATGAAGAATGAGAGATGACTGGAATAAGAGGGATGCGTGACAGATAAATCTCTCTCTTTCTCTCTCTCTCTCTCTCTCTCTCTCTCTCTCACCCCACACACACAGAGAGAAGGAAAAAATTGAGAAAAATGTGAAAATATAAAGAACTGGAGGAAAAATGAGATATAAGATTAATATAAAGAACAGGGACAAGGCTGGACGTAAGGGACGCAAGAAGAGAAAGAAAGGAAGAGAAACAGAGAAGGAAGAGGAAGAATAAAGAGAGGAATAAGAGGCCTATGAAGGAAAAAGTGGAAGAGGAACGTATGTGAGGCAAGAAGGAAGAGGAAAGAAATGAAAATAGGGAAGAAGGAAGAGGAGACTCTGAGAATGAAGGAAGAATAAGACAAATACGGAGTACTCTACAGGAGGACAGAAGGACAGAAATGGAGAGGAAGGAGGTATGAAAGACAAAAAATGAGCAGCAAGAGAAATGAAGGAAGGGAATAACGAAGGAATGGACATGGAGGAAGAAGTAATGATTTGGATTATGGATAAGGAAATGAATGGGAGAGTTAGGGAAGACGAGAAGGGGAAGTGAAGGAAGAGAACAACGAAGGAAAGGATATGGACAAAGAAGCAATGAGCTGAAGAAAGGATGAGGGAATGAGTAGGAGAGTTAGGGAAGAAGGAGGCGAGTGAGAGGGTGAGGATAAAGAAGAATAAGAAGGACGTAAGATGACGGAGTGTGTGGATTATGTGAAGAAAAAATGAAGCAAGGAGAGAGGGAAAGTAAATGAAAACATGAGAGCCAGCGAGCGAGCCAGCGAGCGAGAGAGAGAGAGAGAGAGAGAGAGAGAGAGAGAGAGAGAGAGAGGGGAATATATGAGGGGAGGAAGCAAGACCCTGGAATGCGCAAAGAGATAGAGCAAAAGAGGGAAGTGAGAGAATATTAAACCAGACGATATTAAATAATAAAGGAGGAGGAGAGAGAGAAAAAGAGGGGGAGGAGAAGGAAAGAGGAGAGGGGGAGGAGAAAGGAGGAGGAAAGAGGGAGGAGAAGGAAGAAGGAGAGGGGAAGGAGAAGGAAGGAGGAGAGGGGAAGGAGAAGGAAGGAGGAGAGGGGAAGGAGAAGGAAGGAGCAGAGGTGAAGGAGGGAGAAAGAGAGGGGAAGGAAAAGGAAAAAGGAGAGGGGAAGGAGAAGAAAAAAAAGAGGAAGAGGAAGAAAAAGAGGCGAGAAGGTTAAAGGGAAGGAAAGGAGATAGGAGTAATGGGAATGGAAGACCGGAGAGGGAAATGAGAAGGGAGAAGGACGGAAAAGAAAGAGGGGGATGGGGGAGAAGTGGGAGGAAGGAGAGAGGGGAATGAGAAGGGAGGATGGAGAGAAAACGGACGACTAAAAAGAAGGCAGGAGAGAGAGAGAGAAAAGACGAATGAAAGAGGACAAGAGAGAGACTCAGAAAATATAAAGGGAGAGAGATAAGAGAAAATGAAGAAGGAAATACGGGAATGAGAGGGTAGGAGTGAGAGAAAAGAGGGAAAGGGGAGAGGAAGAGAGAAAAGAGGTGAAAGAGAGCGGAGAAAGAGAGTTATGTGGAAGGAAAGAGGAAGAGAAAGAGAGGGGAAAAGGAGTGGGAGAGGAATGGAAGGAGAAATGAAAAAAGAAGAGGAAAGTGAATGAGTGGCAAGGAGGGAATGAAAGAGAGAGAGAGAGAGAGAGAGAGAGAGAGAGAGAATTAGCTTGACAAACTAACAAATCAAGTCATGAAATATAACCAAGCAAACACAGTAAAGACGAAAAAAATAGCATGAAAAACGACAGAGTAGTGAAATATGCAGAGAATCTTGTGTGGTGAATAAATGAGGAGATGAGTAAGGAAGTGACACAAGAGACTCATGAGGCTCAAACTTGAGAGGAAGGTGCTGATCGAGATGAATAAGAGATGGAGTGAACCGGGAAAGGACATGACATTACCCAAGAATAATAACAGCAATATTACTAAGAACGACATTGGGTGAACTCATGACATTACCCAAGAATACTAACAATATTACTAACAACGACATTGGGTAAACTCATGACATTATCAAAGCATACTAACATCAATCCTTCTCCCAAGTTTGCTCTAAACTGGATGCAAACTGTTCAAGATGATTTTGGCAAGGTCAGCGTTTGTCCAAGCCTTTTGACCTTGACCTCTTATCTATTGTTAAAAAAAAAAAATAGTGTTCCTCCTTGGCTGACTTTCAACCCTTCCACCAAGTTTGGTTACAACTGGATAAATACTGTATTATTTTGTTACACACACACACACACACACACACACACACACACACACACACACACACACACACACACACACACACACACACACACACACACACACACACACACACACACACACACACACACACACACACACACACACACACACACACACACACACACACACACACACACACACACACACACACACACACACACACACACACACACACACACACACACACACACACACACACACACACACACACACACACACACACACACACACACACACACACACACACACACACACACACACACACACACACACACACACACACACACACACACACACACACACACACACACACACACACACACACACACACACACACACACACACACACACACACACACACACACACACACACACACACACACACACACACACACACACACACACACACACACACACACACACACACACACACACACACACACACACACACACACACACACACACACACACACACACACACACACACACACACACACACACACACACACACACACACACACACACACACACACACACACACACACACACACACACACACACACACACACACACACACACACACACACACACACACACACACACACACACACACACACACACACACACACACACACACACACACACACACACACACACACACACACACACACACACACACACACACACACACACACACACACACACACACACACACACACACACACACACACACACACACACACACACACACACACACACACACACACACACACACACACACACACACACACACACACACACACACACACACACACACACACACACACACACACACACACACACACATTATCTGGCCATGGGATAATGACTCGTGTAATACCACACACACACACACACACACACACAAATGCCTACAAATCCATCTAACTACTGTGTATCTACCAACACGTACAGTACATCCACCAGCCACCACATACAGCAACGCCTGGTGTCCTGACTACATCAATCCTTCACAACTCACACAAACTTTCTCACTCCCTCGCCCAGTTATTCCCCAAGACTTCGACAAACTTGGCTGCCTCAGGGGTCGGGCCAGCGCTTGGACGGGTGACCATCTGAAAACCTCCACCCTTCCACTGACACATTTCCCACTCACTTATTTTATTAACACTAAATGTGCCCGATTTTATGCACTGGTAAGAATCCCTGTGCACTCAAAAGGTTTACTGCTTCAGGCACCTATGACTCACTTTCAGCAAGACAAATCCATCTGGCATTTGATGGAATACAATGTTACTAGTGTTAGCACTCTTGGCCTTGTATTCTCGTCCCTTAGCATGAATATACCAGCCCCAGTTAACAACAATCTATATTAAGTACCCACCCCTGCACACACAAATAAAACCTGCTTCATTATTATATATCTCTACCCGTCTCCTCCCCGAAGGGGCTCGGGGACGGGTATTGCTTTCACTCGGATTCTTTGTTTGTCTGTCTGTCTGTCAACTTTACGCGAATATTATTGGTGCAATTTTGACTAAAATTGCTGCGATGATGGGCTATGACCTTCTAATCAACTGATTAAATTTTGGGCCAAATTGGGCCCAGGCCCAGGCTGTAGTCCCATAAAATGGAAAAAAAAAAAATGTTTTCTCGCCATAACTCCTTTCGAATTCGTCATATCGACCTGAAACTAAAACCTAAAGGTGCAGCTTTCAAATCGGCATCGTATAACATGCCTCATTCCATCACGGGGGTCATCCCCCAAGTTAGCAGGAGGTGGGATAATATCAGGTGACTTGGAATTAAAATTTCCAATGTGCATAAAATCGTCTTTTTTCACCCGATTTACTCCAAATTTGATATGTAACATCTTTGACTAGATATCCTGCTGTGTTTATACGCCAGCGCTAAAATGACTGCCGGGAACGGGTTTGCTGTGCCTTGGCACCGCTTCTTGTCGTTACTTTTTCACTGTTATTTTTGTCTAATATTAAAGTCTGACTCAAATTAAATCTACTTGTCCCCTTGACTGTGTTCTTTTTCTTTTTTTTTATGTCTTACTACCCTCTCTCTCTCTCTCTCTCTCTCTCTCTCTCTCCCTATCCTGCACTTTGCTTCTCCCTCTCACTCATTCTTATAGACTCTCTCACTCACTCTCTTTCCCGTCATGATTCCTATTTTTCCTCCCCACTCAGTCTTCTGCCCTTGTCCTTTTTCTTTGCTTTTACTGCCTCTCTCCTCCTATCTTTCTCTCTCCGTCCATTTCTCTCTTTCTCAACCCTTTATCTGTCTGTCTGTCTGTCTGTCTGTCTGTCTCTCTCTCTCTCTCTCTCTCTCTCTCTCTCTCCCCTCTCCCCACCCCCTACCTCTAACTTTATCTCCAACTCTGTACATCTCTCTATCCCTATCTCTATGTCTATTACAGTTTTTATCTTTCTCTATCTCTTTCTCAACTTCTCACTCTGACTCTATCGCAATCTCTATCACTATCTCTACCTTTACACGCATGTCGTAACTCCAACTCTCTCTCTCTCTCTCTCTCTCTCTCTCTCTCTCTCTCTCATTATTCCCTCTTTCTTACATCCCTTATTATCTTCCTTCTTCCTCTCTTTTTACTTCTATCAACAAAATATTTTCTCTTATCGTATTCTGTTATTCTCCTTCTTCCTCGCCATCTTTATTCTTTTTTATTTATTGTCTTATTTTCCTCTCTCTCTTCCTTCTTTCCAATCATCTACACATTACCCAGCTCCCCTATTACCTCCCTCACCTATTCCTTCCCTCTCTCTCTCTCTCTCTCTCTCTCTCTCTCTTTCTCCACTTCCTTCGATTCACTCTGTCTTCACCTACTGTTTCTTTTCTCTCATTCTCTCTTTATACTCCTTTTTTCTCTCTTTAACTTTTGTCATCTATTTCTGTCGTTCAAATTTTCTTTTTCATCTTTCATTCCCTCTATGGCTTTCCACATTAGTTTTAGTGGTTCGTTCTCTCTCACAATCTATCACCTGTCCATATCCTCTCTCTCTCTCTCTCTCTCTCTCTCTCTCGTACTTCCTTCCAGTTACCTCCCTCACCCTATCACTCCACCATCTTCAATTTCTCCCTCCTTCTTCTCTAGCTTCTCTCTTTCCTTCTCCACCTACCTTCCTCCCTCCATCTTCCTTCATTTCATTTCATCCTGACTTTCCCATTCTCCAGTATATCTTACCATCCCCACCTCCATTCTTTTCCTCCTCCTTCCCCTTCTCCTCCGCTTCCCCTACCTCCCCTCTCCCCCTTTTCCTCATCGACTTCGCTCCCAGTTCTCTTTATCCCACGTCATTTATCAATTTTCCTCTACCCCATCTCGTGGCTCCCCTGCCTCCTCTTACCCTCTTCTACTCTCCCTCTCTCTTTTCTTCATCTCCCTGCTCCTACATCATTCTTCCTCTCCAGCTCCCATCTCACAATCTTTTCCTCTCTTCCCATCACCCCCACCTCCTCTCTCCCCTCTTTCCCACCTCCACTTTCCTCCACCTGTCATTTCCCACAGTAATCCTCTCCCCTAATCTCCATTTATCCTCTCCTCCCTTCCCTCCCCTCTCTTACCTACCTTCCTTGTCTCCTCCTTTCCCCTCCTCCCTCTGCCCTCAGCTCCTGCGTCTCCCCTTATCAGCTCCTGTATCACCTCTTTTCTTCCACCACAGCTTCCTCCCTCACCACCAATACCTTCCCTCACCGTCTACTAACCATCCTCCACAGACCCTTACTATCACCTTCAGACTCTCTATCACCTATATTGTCCTTCATATATCCCAAACTCTTTCTTCTAAACCCACTTTCCTATAATTCGTCTATTAGTATTTACCACAATCCTCTTCCAACCTTCCTTTAAACCCACAATCATATACTTTATTTCTTGAACTTTTCCACAGTCCACATCCACACTCTTAGTACATTTCCTTAAACCCTCAATGGCCTGTTTTCTCTCTACATATTTCCCACAATCTCATTCAATCTTTCTTTAAACCTACAACTATTATTACCACTATCACATTTTCATCTTTTCCACAACACCAATCCATACTCTTACAATATTTTTCCACTTTTCCCCACCAACTTGCTTCCACCTCTCTTCCACACTGGCTATCTTCTTTCTCTTTCTCCACTTGCTTACCTCCACTCCTCCTCCTCGTTTACCTGTCCGTCTTCCCCACCAACTTACTTTCTCCACCTTCCTCCACCAGCTTGTCTCCACGCCTCTTCCACCATTGCTATCTCCCTTCTTCACCAACCACCTGTCTCCATCATTTTACTTCCACCCTTCTTTCACCTTTGTCTATCTCCCTTCTCCATCAACTGTCTTTCCCTACCATCATCCATTCTCCTCCACCAGCTAGCCGCAAGTACTCTTTTACATTGACTTACCTCCCTCCCCCATCACATCTTCATTCACCAGTTTCCACCACCACTGGTTCACCTTTACCTCTCTCCCTTCTCCATCAACTTCTGTAACTCGACTTCTGCATAATTCAGTCCCCCTCCAGCCTTCCTTATCAAGTTATACCTCCACTCTTTTGCAATGAATGATCTAGTCTACCTCCACCCTCCAGCCCTCACATCCTGCCTTCACCTATCTCCACCACTACCTACCCACACCTGCTTCCACCTCTAAACACACACATACAAAGGCCAAAGCCAAAACAGTTTTGGAGGACAATTTGCACAGACGTAACGTGGTTGATTTGGCCCTGGTGTACCTGACGACACTTTGGCAGGAGGGATGCGGTGTACTTACAGGTAATAATTACAGACAAACACAACGCTTTACTTACATATTAGTGCTCTTTCTTACCCCTTGCCAGGTATTTCCTTATGGTTTTTCCTTATCGATTTATTCTGGAAAGTATACCTCGATATCATCTTGTATGTGATTAATGGAAACTAAATTGACGTTAAACGATATAAAATGGAATTCGAGAGAATGTTGAGTTGTAATGGAGATTAAATCACTAAGGAGGAGGTACAGAGGAGCCAAAGTGATACCCAGCTCCACCACTGTAAACCCATCCTCCACCACCACCACCACTGTAAACCCATCCTCCACCACCACCACCACTGTAAACCCACCCTCCACCACCACCACCACTGTAAACCCACCCTCCACCACCACCACCACCATTGCAAACTCATCCCTCACCACCACCACCACCACCACCACCACTCCTCCACCACCACCACCACCATATCCCATTTCCATCACCAAAATCTCACAAACACATCATTCCACTCTTCTCAATCCTCCCTCCTCCTCTCCACTCCCCTTCCTACTCCTCCCCTTACCCTCATTCCTAATTCCCCCCCCCCCACTCCAACCCGACCTTAATATCCCCCTCATCTCCCCTAACCCATTCACCCCCACCCCCACCCCCATCCCACCCCACCTCCTTCCGGCTGTTATCCTACCAAGTCAGGCCCACATTGGGAACATAGTAGTCCCAATCCTACACTTTCCTTCCATTCCCCCTCCTTCTCTCTCCCCACCTCTCTTTTGTCATCCACCTTCTCTCCTTCCTCCCCTACCCCCTCCTACTCCCAGCCTCCCCTATTCCTCCTCTCCTCTTATTCCCCTTCCCTCCTATTCTCCCTCCTAATTCCTCCCCCCTCTTCGGATATTACTCCCTCCCAAGTACCAATATTCCCCCCCCTCTCCTTCCACTCCCCCCATCCCCCTTCCCTTCTCCTATTCTTCGCTCCTCTCAACCCCTAACCATCCTCTCCTCCCCCTTTCCTTCTCCTCTCATTCCCCCTCCCTCCTCTCTTCCCTCTCCTTCCTCACATTGTCCTATACTCCAATTCCTAAACCTCCTCTCCTCCTTCCCTTCTCCTCTCATTCCCCCTCCCCCATATCATCCTTCTTCCCTTCCTCAAAATTTCCTCCTCTCCTCCCTTCTCCTACTATCCCCCCTTCATCTCCCCTTC
>NC_137026.1:4331491-4411491 GCF_032717465.1 Coenobita brevimanus | reverse complement strand
GAGAAGGAGAGGGTAATGATGGTGCCGCCACCAAGTGTGAGAGGCAACTGAAGGTTGGCTGCTGTGGTGGGGGTGATGGTGGTGACTAGGACGATCAGGCACGCATGCGCTGATTGTGGTAGGGGTGGTGGTGGTGGTGGTGATTGTGGTAGAGATGGTGGTGGTGGTGATTGTGGTAGGGGTGGGGGGACTGGTGGTGACGATTGTAGTAGGGGTTGCGGTGGTGGGAGTGGCAGTGATTGTGGCAGAGGTGATGGTAGTGGTGGTGATTGTGGTAATAATCTTGGAGATTGTGATAGGGGTGGCGGCATTGCCTATAGATAGGCATAAATTATAAATATATGATAATTCGCTAAGTTCGTCGAATAATTTATACATTGTCCTAATTAGTGGACCGATGTAAGTCCCATTTGGTGCATACTGTCTTCATTTCATTACGCTAGAGGTGGTAGCCTTAAACCACCCTAATTACTAAAGGTCATTTATGTAACGCCTGTGGTTATTAGATATGGTTAGCCTGCATCCTACATTACAGAAGGCAGTCAGCAAACATAAAGGAAGGCCAGATACCTTCCATCATCATCACGTCGAAAATCATTAAAAATTTGGGTCCTGCCTCCCACATCGCGATTTCAGGTTCACGCAGGTTTAAGCATAGGAATCGAGGTTCAGAAAGCAGTCTATATGACCGAACACGGGGCGCAAAGCCAGAGAATTTTCGGCGCAAATGGTCCACTAAGACAGCAGCATTCTTCCATGTAACTTTTTTCTTTGGTAATCCTGTATATGTGGCTGGTCTCTAAATCTATTTCCTTTAAGATGATTCCATGGACAGGGAAACCATTCTAGAGATATAGATGATCCACTGTGACAGGTGGAAATCTCTCTCTCTCTCTCTCTCTCTCTCTCTCTCTCTCTCTCATGATAACGAACTCTGCAAGTGTTGAAGCAATATTCAAAGAACTCCACATTCCATATGAAAATACTTTTATCACTGTACACCTAATACTAAGGGACTATTGTTATGACTCAAAATTGTTTACGGATTTTGACCTGTGACCTTCAGATCAAGGTCAAGGTCATTCATACCATACAAATCATGTTCAGTACTGACCCGCTACATTTCCACTGAGTTTGGTCAAAATCGACCGAAACCTTTCCGATTTAACACTTTCAGGCATAAGGCAGCCATTTTGATTTTTCTCAATATCTCAAAAAACGTCTGTTGGATCTCATTATCAGTACCCAGGTGCACTAGTATACCCAGATGCACTAGTATACCCAGGTGCACTAGTATACCCAGATGCACTAGTATACCCAGATGCACTAGTATACCCAGATGCGCTAGTATACCCAGATGCACTAGTATACCCAGATGCACTAGTATACCCAGATGCACTAGTATACCCAGATGCACTAGTATATCCAGATGCACTAGTATACCCAGGTGCACTAGTATACCCAGGTGCACTAGTATACCCAGGTGCACTAGTATACCCAGATGCACTAGTATACCCAGGTGCACTAGTATACCCAGATGCACTAGTATACCCAGGTGCACTAGTATACCCAGGTGCACTAGTATACCCAGGTGCACTAGTATACCCAGGTGCACTAGTATACCCAGATGCACTAGTATACCCAGATGCACTAGTATATCCAGATGCACTAGTATACCCAGGTGCACTAGTATACCCAGGTGCACTAGTATACCCAGGTGCACTAGTATACCCAGGTGCACTAGTATACCCAGATGCACTAGTATACCCAGGTGCACTAGTATACCCAGGTGCACTAGTATACCCAGGTGCACTAGTATACCCAGGTGCACTAGTATACCCAGGTGCACTAGTATACCCAGATGCACTAGTATACCCAGATGCACTAGTATACCCAGGTGCACTAGTATACCCAGGTGCACTAGTATACCCAGATGCACTAGTATACCCAGGTGCACTAGTATACCCAGATGCACTAGTATACCCAGGTGCACTAGTATATGTTGACCACTACATACTGCAACAATACCCAGGTGCACTAGTATATGTTGACCACTACATACTGCAACAATACCCAGGTGCACTAGTATGATGACCACTACATACTGCAACAATACCCAGGTGCACTAGTATATGTTGACCACTACATACTGCAACAATACCCAGGTGCACCAGTATATGTTGACCACTACATACTGCAACAATACCCAGGTGCACTAGTATGATGACTAATACATACTGCAACATTTGCAAAGCAATCGATTTAGTAGCTTTGGCTGCGCAGGAGAGCAACAACCGAAAAGGTAGCAGAGGGAGCTAGTGCGGTGTTAGTGCTAGGATAAAGATGTTTGTGCCAAAACAAGCCTTCAACCAAGATACATCATGCCTGAAAATTTCAAGTCTCTATCTCGAACGGTCTTGGAATGCCACCTATCTGTATTTTCCAAAATAATAAAGATGATAATAATAATAATAACAATAATAACAATAATAATAATAATAACAATAATAATAATAATAACAATAATAATAATAATAATAATAATAATAAATAATAATAATAATATTAATTAATAATAATAATAATCTTTTCGTATTTAAAGGCTCTGACATGCTTGCATGCGTCGGCCTTGGACACCTAATGGCGGCTCTCCATGCTGCACGATCCATTGCAGCCTCCCTGTTCAGTCCCTTAACCCTAAGGTCACACTTAATGACCTCGTCCATGTCTTTCTCTGTCTACCCCTCATAACCCCACCCCCAATATTAACACTTCTCACCTTCCTCACCCAATTATCATCCCCCATCCTCTCCACATGCCCAAACCATCTCAATCTACCTCTCCTCATCACAACACCAATACACTCCAGTCCCATCCTACCTCTCAACTCTTCCATCGTAAACCCAGCCCCCCCAGCCCTTGCACGCAGGGACGCACTACACATCCACCTAATCATTGTCATATCTGTACTTCTGAGCCTGTGAATATCCTCCTCTTTTACTGCCCAGGTCTCACTACCATACAGCATTATACTCCTAACACATGCTGCATACAAAGACCCCTTAGCACGTAGGGATAGTCCTCTTAAAGTCAGGAGAGGCAAGAGCTCCCTTAACTTCTTCCAACCACTTCTCACCCTAGCCACAGAGCCAGCTCCAGCCCCACCTTCAGCACACAACATGTCTCCCAAATAACAAAACTCTTTCACACACTCAAGAGGTTCACCAGCAAGTTCAATCCTTTCACGCCTGACAATCTCCACCTGCTCTCCCTGACACGCCGTGCACATAAAATTAGCATTATCTCGCAGTATACCTCTGATACCACTACATCTCTTGTGCACCCATTTATCACAAACACCGCAAAAGATGGAATTACTTCCCACGCCCTTGTGGCAAACTGCACATGGCCACTCCCCCTCGCCTTTGACAGTACCGCCACCAACACTAGATATCATCACTTTTGTTTTATCTGCATTTACCCTTAAGCTCTTTTGCTCCATACCATCTCTCCACCTCCCAAACCTTTCCTCCGCCTCCCCCTCGTTCTCTGCAATCAACACCAAATCATCAGCATATAACATCTCCCACAGGAGTCCGTTTCTGAAGTCACGTGAGAGGGCTTCAAGTACCATGATAAACAGCACGGGACTCAAAACTGATCCCTGATGCACACCAACGTTCACTTAAAACTCATCACTCAAATCTCCATTCACTCTTACCTGGGTGTGAGCAACCACATACATAGCCATAACCACCCTAACCAGCCACTCCTCCAAGCCAAGCTTTCTCATTGTCCACTTCACCACCTCTCTAGGGACTCTGTCAAAGGCCTTTTCCAAATCAGCAAAAACAAAATACAAATCCCTTTTCTTCCCAATATATTTTTTCCTGAAGCTGTCGAACAATGAAAATGGCATCGTGATCCCCCTACCAGGCATAAAACCAAACTGCATCACCTCATTAATATTCACTCTTTCTCTATTCATACCTTCTAAAACTCTCTCCATTACCTTCATTATCTGATCTAGAAGCTTTATACCTCTATAATTTCCTCTTTCCAGGGCATCACCCTTCCCTTTATACACATTTACAGTTTACAATTACACTCTTCAGCCAATCATCTGGGACAATACACTCATAAATAATCATATTTATCAGGTCAGTGACTAACATCACCCCTATATCTCCTGAGGCCTTCAACATTTCGGCAGTCAACTCAGACACACCTGCTGCCTTCCCCACCATCATCCTGCCTATTGCCTCACTCACAGTAGCAGCATCACTCAAAGGCCAAGGGCCAAACCCTGGATCTGCTGGCTCCAAACCTTCCCTGTCCCAGTCAAACTCCTCATTCAACAACCGGCTATAATGCTCTCTCCATGCGTCTTTAATATCCTCAATGTTCACCACTACTCTTCCTTCATCATTCTTCACACACTGCTCACCTATAATATCCTGATTATCCCTCTTCATCTGATTTGCCACCTTAAATATCATATTTTTCCTTTCCCCATGATTTAGGTCATCAAGTAAAAGTCTCTGTGACTCAGACTTCGCCCTGTATACCTCTCTTCTAGCCGTACACTTGGCAGCCAAGTATTCCTCCTTGCTACCACCCTTCTTCCATTCCCGGAAAAGCCTTCTTTTCTCCTTAACTGAAGCTTCTACACCCTCATCCCACCACCAAGTTACTTTATGTCTTGGTGGGCCTCTTGTCCAACCGCATATTACATCAGTAACTCTCAAGAGATTGTTCTTGAGGGCTCTGTACTGTTCATTAAAACGCTTCTGTCAACGGCTTCCTGTTCAGCCACCACTCTCCTCATCTCTCTATAGAAGGCATCCCTTACTACTTGGTTTTTCAGCTTCCTTATTTTCCTCTTAGTTACATAAGTCCTCTTTTTCATCACTCGTTCTTTAAGCACCATATCACAAATCAATAGTTTGTGCTGCACACGCTCCTCACTTCCTATAACTAACATCCCTCACTAACCTCCCATCAGTCCTCCTGACCAAAAAATAATCCATCTGATTGCTATTTCTCCCAAACACATACGTAATTAACCTACTCTCTCTTTTCCTAAAATATGTGTTACACACAAGCATGTCCGTTGCCTGCCCAAACTCGGGTATCCTTTCCCCTTCCGCATTCCTTATACCATACGCACATCCCCCATGTACTCCTTCATAACCTTGTGCTGCTTCACCTACATGACCATTTAAGTCCCCCCCCAAAACCACTATCTCATCATCCCGCATACCGCCCACTACGCGTATTAAATCATCCCAAAATCTATCTTTCTCTACTTCATCCAATCATACCTTTGGGGCATATGCCGATATAATTGCAGTTATCTTTCTACCGAACAGAATTTTCACTATCAATATCCTATCGCTTAATCTCATAACATTCATAACATATTCCACCCATTTCTCTGCAACCATCATACCAACACCCCCATATCCATCGGTCCCCCCCTGTCAAAACAACTTATAGTAACAGTCCTTCCCAACAATCTTTCTGGCTGATCCACCCCTGTACAGGACTTCCTGCAAACACGCCACATCCACCCACCTCCTACTGAAAGCCTCAATGACTTCCCCCGCTCTTCCCATGAACCCACTTTCATCCCCCTGGGTGATTTATCGTCCTCAGGCTTGATTTGAAACTTATTCTTGTATTTTGCCATAGTCAGTATTAATAAAGGGGGATAGACATACCACAAGCCCCACTCACTGCACAGTCAGGTCCAGGCAATGGATCTGGGACCCCTAGCCCACCAGCTTACCAGTGGCTGTGGTAGTGGCCTCGGGGCACCCTGCCTGGACAGCTGCAGGGACACCCTCCAAGCGCGCGTTGGCACTGCATCTATCCCGCCATTATACACCCACTGATAGGGCAACCTCCTGGGACGCTACTCCCAGGTTCGGGCCCCTTTCTGTTGGGCGGAAGCAGCAGCCTGGGAACCACAATGCCCTATACCCTCTAGCACAGGCTTGAGCCCCATCTCGCCCTGGACCCATGATCTATGCCAGCGGAACTCCACAGAGTGTGGAGCTCTTAATAATAATAACAGCAAACTTGACTCGATTCTTTGTGGGTACTAGGAATATGATGATGGTGATGATGGCGATGATAATGGTTATCATGATGATGATGATACAAAGTAAACGCCGGCCACATAAACTATATTCTTTTTGGAAATGAATAAATGCTTAATAAAAAGGAAAAAAAAAGGAAACTAGGAAGTTAATGGGGGGACAAAAAAAAAAGGAATGACAAAACCATTGCTCAAACACCTTCAAAAATCAGAGAGAGAGAGAGAGAGAGAGAGAAACTGACGAACTCTGTCTAGTGCTGTGGGGGCATGCACTGTGGAAAAGAAAATGGAGTGAATTTTGTTGTCAAGAGTATTTTATTTGTTGCCAGTTTTACGTCTCTTTTATCCAGACATATTCTCTCTCTCTCTCTCTCTCTCTCTCATGGAAGTGCAGTTTTCAATACGCCCATAGTGGATAACCCAGAAGTACTTATGTATACATGTACGTATGTACTGGAGCGGTGGTTTGCACAGGCATGTCAAGGGGGGGCAGCTCAGAGGCAATTTGTTTATATTTAGAGACAGACAGACAGACAAATACACACACACACACACACACACACACACGCTTTATCGTTCCTATGTTACCATATAATATTAACCCAGATAACGCAAGGTGAGATCATTCAGTAACTATAAGGCTTTTCATTTAACACGTACGGTATCAGTGCAGCATTTTGGCCATCGAATTATGAGGTGGGATACTCGATATACGATGGAATCCTTCTCGTCGTTTAAGATTTCTTTCTGCAGGATGAACTAGAGACATTGGGGTATTATACACTCTCTGTCTTGTTTTACCTAAGTAATAAATACGATATAACCTATGATAATTCCTTTCTCATATTTGATTTTTTTATCTATTGGATTAACGACACACAGGAAGAGCTGACCCTCTACTTCCTTGTCACCCCTGGAAGAAACAAGTCTAAGTTACAGAATCGATCTTAAGTATGTCTAAGAATTCCAGCCACGACTTACATGTCATTAGTTCTTCCTTAAAAGACATATTCCCACTCAAGGGCTTAGTGGTAGGAATAATTGTGACACCAAATTACAGGGAAGGGACACTGCAGATAAAGTCTCTCTCTCTCTCTCTCTCTCTCTCTCTCTCTGCTATAGTCTGCGAAATTGAAATGGGATTGATAAATCGTATCTGTATTTCGCTCCTTACCGGTTTTCCATTTTATGTTTTTTGCCTTCTCTTTACACACACTTTCTCATCCACAACAATCTCACTTTTTATCCTGACTCTCTCTCTCTCTCTCTCTCTCTCTCTCTCACACACACACACACACACACACACACACACACACACACGGACGATTTCTCTGCATCTACACACACACACACATACACACCCACACCCACACACACACACACACACAAAGTGAGGAACAGTACAGCAATAACTCAAGCAGGAGAAGAGTGAACCAGCATAGCAATATATCAGTCACAAAGAGGTGATATTTTACAGAACTGAAATACTAGAGGGAAATTTTACAGGAAAGGCAAATACCAATACTAAAAAAATATGAAATCACTAAACTTGCAGTCTGTAAGTCATTTTAGGCTGATTTCTGAGTTACTGGTATTTATCAGGGGGTTACCAAGGAAGTTTCACTGTTCCCTTTCCTTTTTCACCGACACCTTTGACAGTGATGTTGCGAAATGACAAATTATTAACGAGAGAATTATTTATGCATTTATCCTGGCAGTGTGAGTTCAGTATCTGTCCAGGATTTTTTGAAAATTATTTTTTGGATTCTTTTTGTTGAGATGCAGAGAAATTGACTGTGTGTGTGTGTGTGTGTGTGTGTGTGTGTGTGTGTGTGTGTGTGTGTGTGTGTGTGTGTGTGTGTGTGTGTTTAACGTAAAGAAGGAACCAAAGGCTGAAAGTGGCGCCTCAAATCATTTTCTCATTATATATATCACTTTTTTTTTTTTTTTTAATTCAACAGCATACCTCACACACAAAGGCCTGCCATCACAACACATTGGCACATTTGCCCACCACACATCCTGCTTCATCGTTCATTCATTCATTCATTGCCAGACGCCACGTATCCCAAACGGGGTGGCCAAGAGCTCAGAGTTAATTGTTTTACAGGGAGGGGCACTAATCCTCCACCAATCCCACTTGACACGTAGGGAGAACGTTATGCCAACAGCATCTGGTGTTCCCAGGCGGTCACCCATCCAAGTACTAACCAGACCCAACGTTGCTTCATCGTCAGAACAGAAAATTTCATGACAGAGCATCGAGAAGTGCAAAGAGGAGTTTAAGACTCTATTACCAGGGAAAAAAAGATATATAAAAAAAAAACTTTACCATATTTCCAAAAGCATATACACGTAAGGTCAATGAAAAGAGCGGTATTCCCAGTTATGTCTGAAGAATTTTGACAAGTAGCGAAGTACACTGAAAACCCCATCTCTTCTTGTGGGTGTTTTCAGATGGTTCGACTTTTCCGCTATGTATCCGTTAACTTTGTGGGAGATGATTGTGTGTGTGTGTGTGTGTGTGTGTGTGTGTGTGTGTGTGTATAACTGTCCTGACGATAAATTACGATATTGTAACTTACGTGTGTGTGTGTGGTGTGTGTGTGTGTGTGTGTGTGTGTGTGTGTGTGTGTGTGTGTGTGTGTGTGTGTGTGTGTGTGTGTGTGTGTGTGTGCGAGAGAGAGAGAGAGAGAGAGAGAGAGAGAGAGAGAGAGAGAGAGAGAGAGAGAGAGAGAGAGAGAGAGAGAGAGAGAGAGAGAGAGAGGTACTCTCAGTGTATAATACTCACCACTCTCTCACCTCAGCCAATCAGGACAGCAGATTTACCTGTGAGGGTGAAAAGGTGAAGTTAATTAACACAGGTAAGACCATAATGAAGCTCCCTGACACCTTTGCCTGAGCGATTTATTTTGCCTAGTACCCTTACACTCCTCTCTTGTGTTATATAAATCTTACCGATATCGCTATACTCTATACAAAATATGTACCCAGGGATATTAACCAGACGTATCCAAAAATTAATCGTTAAGGAGGTGTTAGGAAGCCTCCTTACCAGACGAGAATACGGATCGTGGAGTGTATTTCCTATAGATTTTCGGGGTATGTAAGGTTATACACCCGGGCTTCAGGGAACGGGCCGTCTAGTCTATGCTCAAAATCGGACACGTAAATAGGTACACCAAAATGCAACCCCGATATGCGATTTACGAATTCATTATAAGATATTCCTGTCGGCATTTTTTGTTATTTATATATTTTTATTTTATTAGTTGTGGGGTAGGAATGAGTCTCCTTGGTTACTATATTCGCAGCACACGACTCTGAGGTTGTCATTATCGTACCCTGGCAACCTACCATTCAAAAGTGCGTCCGATTTCGTATCACATTGTACACGAATCATATTATTATGCACGAATATATGATGCACCAATATTATTATTATCTATCTATCTATATACCTAGGCTGCTTCCCCCAAGGAAAGGGAGGTAGCCGAGACAGGACGACACACTCCCCATTTACTCATCCATTCAAACACATTCATTCGCATCTTAGCCCCAAAGGGGAGAATGGACAGATCCTCACCGCACCACACCGCACAAGGGTCAACTGCACAATGCAATCAGTGACATCCGCATCAGGGCCTGACAGCAGAGCTGGTTTACCCCTGCCACATCATAACAGACTCATCCCCTTACCCGCACCTGACCTGAAATAGCTGATCAGACCAAATGCGGGAGAATATCCCCTCAGGGTTGCGTCATCAATTATTCATTCACAATTTCTCTCCATTTATTTCTGTCACGCACAGCCACTCTTCCTCGCTCAACAGACATCCCTCTCGCATCCAGCGCTCTCTTCACACTGTCCATCCATCCCATTCGTGGTCTTCCTCTCAGCCTTACACCTCTCACATCAGATCTAGTTATCTTTTTCACCAATCGCTCATTATCCATTTTCTCCATATGCCCAAACCATCGCATCACCCTCTGCTCAACTCTACCAGCCATCTCCCAAACAACTCCAGTTCTCTTTCGCACTTCATCATTCCGCACTCGATCCATCCGCGTCACTCCACACATACTCCTCAGACACCTCATCTCCATTACATTCAAACTTTTCCTCTCTGCTACACCCATATTCCATGTTTCAGCCCCATATAACGCAATCGGTACCACAACACCCTCATGCAGCCTTCTCTTTACACCCATTCTAAGCTAACGACATCTAAACACTTTTTTCATTCCTCCCAGCACCTTTCCTACTTCATTTATTGTAAACTTCACTTGTGCATCTATTCTTCCATCCACAGTAACATGTGACCCTAGATATGTATTATTATACACGAACATATTTTACACAAGTAACATGTGTCTATAATATACACGAAATCAGACGCACTTTTGAATGGTAGGTTGCCAGGGCACGATAATAACAACCTCAGGGTCGTCCGCCACGACTAAAATCAACTGAGCCGAAAGGAGTCAGAGTTCTTTGCCATGTTACAGTGAACGTACTATAGAAATAAATTTTATGTACAAGAAAATTTGAAAGAAAAAATTAATCTGGAATGACCATGCAAAAGTAAACCAATAAAAATATAAGTAAACAAAAATAGAAAATGGAAATACAGAAAACGAAAGTCATCTAGCTATTGGCTTGATTGCTGACTTCTCTCTCTCTCTCTCTCTCTCTCTCTCTCATACAGCTTCCCATACATCACTTGGGGACCTCTATGGTATAAAAAAAATTCTCACTTTTTCTATTTCTCTTTTACTTCGTTCTCTTTCTCTTTTATTTCTCTTTTATTTCTTTCTCTGTCATGCTTTTTCACTCTGTCTCTCTCCATATCTGTGTCTCTGTCTTTATCTCTTTCTTTGTCTTCCTCGCCCTCCCTCTAACTCTGTGTGTTTCAGTATATCGATGTAGCTCTCCATCTCAGTCTATCTATGTATCTATCTATCTCTATGCCTGCTCTGTCTCTCCCTAGCCCCTTCCCAGACTCTCTCTCTTTCTCTTTCTCTCTCTCTCTCTCTTTTTCTCTCCACATTATATATATATATATATATATATATATATATATATATATATATATATGTATATATATATATGGGAGGAGGGAACAGTAAATAAAGTGTGGCTGTAAAAATATTGCCTGAAAATTGTTGGCCGATTCTAACCATTATTTGTTTAGAAGTTGCCTACGTCCAAAGTTTAATGAAAAACTTGTGTTTGGGGGTGGGGCTGGGGGTGTAAAAGAGGGGAGATGACGATAGGAGTATGAGGGAGAGGAGGAAAGAGAGAAGAGAAGAGGAGGGAATGTGGGACATAGAAGTGATATGTGGAGGAGATGAAGGACGGAAAAAAGATAAATGGGAGGAGAGACAGAGAAGAGAGAATAGACGAGAGAGAGAGAGAGAGAGAGAGAGAGAGAAATGGAATTCCCCCGAGCTAAGCCCTGTATTGGACTATATAGCCACGCTAGGGTTACAGGAGCGAGCTACCACTCCCAGCACGGCAGCCCGGGCGAGGCTCGAACTCGCAATCCCCCGATTACGAGTCCAGCGCGCTACCACTGTACTACCGCGCTCCCCAGAGAGAGAGAGAGAGAGAGAGTTGGAAGTAAAGGAAGGCAGAAGAGGAGGAAGGAAGGAAAAAAAGGCAGAAAGTGAGGGAAGAAAATGAAGACAGAAGATGGAGAGAAAGAAGAAAAAGAAGAGGAGAGAAATAATGGGAAGACAGAGAAGACAGGAGGGAAAGTGAAAGAAAAAGAACTGGGGCAGAGAAGGGGAAGAAAGGGAAGAGAGATGATTAGGAGAGAATGGGAAGAAAGAGAAGACAGACAAGAAGGAAAGAGAATGAAGAATGCAGACGGAAGAGGAGGGAAGGAAGATAATGAATGGGGCAGAAAGAGAAGACAGAAGAGGAGGAAGGAAGAGAAGACGGAGGAGGAGGAAGGAAGAATAAAAAGAAAAAAGTTGATGATGGAAGAAAGAAAAGGCAGGAGAGGAAGAAGGAAGAAAGAGAAAACAGGAGAGAGAGAGAGAGAGAGAGAGAGAGAGAGAACCCTTCCTTGTACATTGTGAGTGATGAATGGAATTTCACACACACACACACACACACACACACACACACACACACACACACACACACACACACACACACACACACACACACACACACACACACACACACACACACACACACACACACACACACACACACACACACACACACACACACACACACACACACACACACACACACACACACACACACACACACACACACACACACACACACACACACACACACACACACACACACACACACACACACACACACACACACACACACACACACACACACACACACACACACACACACACACACACACACACACACACACACACACACACACACACACACACACACACACACACACACACACACACACACACACACACACACACACACACACACACACACACACACACACACACACACACACACACACACACACACACACACACACACACACACACACACACACACACACACACACACACACACACACACACACACACACACACACACACACACACACACACACACACACACACACACACACACACACACACACACACAGATAGATAGTTAGATGGACAGATAGGTAAATATTTTCCACACTGACATAAACTTACACCTGATGCAACCAATGAGAAATGGAGAAATAATATTAATAATAATAATAATAGTAACCCGTCCATTCATCCATCATCCAATCTTACGTTGCCCCATGAGAAACGTAGGAACCCGGGGCTAGGCAAGTTGGTCCTTATATTTAAGATGAGAGAGAACTAATATAATAATAATAATAATAATAATAATAATAATAATCCATCCATCATCCAATCCTATGTCGCTCCATGAGGAGCGTAGGAACCCGGGGCTAGGCAAGTTGGTCCTGACATTTAAGATGAAAGTGACCAGCCTCACTCATCCCTGAGTGGCATTACGTAAGGAGTAACCCCAACCATCCCTTGGATATAAATCTTCACCGGTTCAATCCGATTGGAGTGTCTTAATTACCCACTAAACCACCAGGCGTCATAATCTGGTTATATAGTTACCACCCAGCATAGTAAATGGTTACCTGGTGTACAGGAAACCATTTGGCTTGTCACCCAGTGTAGAGTCACCCACAGGCAGAAGGAAGAGGAAAGAATGAAGGAAAGAAAGACAGAAGAGGGAGTGTAGAGTCACCCGTAGGCAGAAGGACGAGGAAAGAATGAAGGAAAGAAAGACAGAAGAGGATGGAAGGAAAGAAGGATGAAGGAGATGAAATGGCAGAAAAAACACCCGAGAGCAGCATTACACAGAGTGAGTGGATGGTGAGCGCCCCCACCTACCACTAATAATAATAATAATACTCGTAATAATAATAATGAAAATAATAATAGAAATAATAAGCTCCTACGCTTATGAGGAAACACTTGATGATGAATGAATGATAATAACAGTAGTAGCAGTAGCAGTAACATTAGCAGTAGTAGGTGTAGTAGTAGTAGTAGTAGCAGGAGGAGGAGGAGGAGGAGGAGTACTGTAGTAGTAGTAGTTGTAGTAGCTGTAGCAGTAGTGGGACCGTAGTTGTAGTGGTATCACTAATAATTATGAAGATGCTGATGATTTTTTGTGGTGCTCATGGAGATGATAAAACAACAATAACAAAAATAATAACAGTAATAATAATAATCCATAATAATAATGATCCATAATAATAATAATAATAATAATTATAATAATAATAATAATAATTATAATAATAATAATAATAATAATAATAATAATAATAATAATACTTTCTGCTTAAATCGAAGCATAGCAGTATTCAGCAAGTCCTTAATATTCAGTTCTATTTTCAAGCGATAATTAACTATTCTCAACGCCATTTATACTGATAGTAAGAAAATTATCAACGTCATCCATATCTTAATCTCATCGGGTAAAGAGGCTCCCTAACACCTCTTCCTTAGCGATTTATTTTCCTAACTACCCATTACTATCCTCTTTTTTGCCTTGTTAATCCCCCACTCGTCACTTGTAGGTTAGTTCAAAGTCCTGGGTGATTTTACGATGATGAATGTGTGCACGTTAACCACAGGTCTTGCCTCTACCACGTCTGCCTTGTCTCTGGGAGAAAGCCGGAGCGCTCCTCGCTCTCCCTCTTGAAAAAGACTATGTAAGCAGAATTTGAACTAGACCAGACCTTAGGTAAAGGATTTAGGTCACGTACGCCCTACTTAGAACACATACAGACTACTGGCAGAACACAACATACTTAACATACTACTGTATTACAAATGGTTACAATTTTCCCTTCCGCCATGGAAAAGTTGTGTCTCCGGACACAACTGGATGAACAAGACATAGGTAGCTTAGGTACACAGCGGGTGGAGGCATTAATAATATGATAAGAGAGGAATTGGACAGATAATATAGTTAGCTCCTGACTACATAGGAGTATAATAATGAAAGTAGTAGTGTATTTTAATGCAAGCAGTTGGATCCAGTAATGAAGGAAATATATTTAGAGTACATGGTCATGTTAAAAATGCAATGAAAGTGATAACTATTAGTAAACGAAAAATTAGAAAGCAAATAATGCATTACAATATAATAAGTAAAGACTTAAGGCATTTCCCCTCTGTTTCCTCTTCTTCCTATATCTCTCTTTTCCCTTTTCCTTCTCTCCTTTCTCCTCGTTCCTTCCCTTCCCTTTCCTTCCCTCCTTTCTCCTCGTTCCTTCCCTTCCCTTTCCTTCCCTCCTTTCTCCTCCTTCCTTCCTCTCTTTCTTTCCTTCTCTCCCTTCTTCGTTCTCTTTTCGTCCCTTCTCCTTCACTTTCTTTCCCTCCCCTCTCTTTCCTTCTCTCTTTGTCTATCCTTCCCTTCCCTCTACTCTTTCTTTCCCTCCTCTCCCCTCTTTCCTCTCCTTCCCTTCTCTTTCTCTTTCCTCCCCTCTCCACTCCTTTTCTTTCCTTCCCTCCCCTCCCCTCTTCTCTTTCCTTTCCTCCCCTCTCTCTTTCTCTTTCCTTCTCTCTCCTTTTCTTTCCCATCCTCCTCTCTCTCCTTTGTCTTATACCTTGGCTCTTCTCTACCTTTCTCTTCCCTTGCCTTCCGTCCCGTCACGTCCCCTCCCCTTCCCTTCCCTTCCCTTCCCTTCCCTCTTTCATTCTTTCACATTGTCTTTCCTTCGTTTCCAGTTCCTCCTATCCTCAATGACTCTTCCATTCTCCTCCCTTCCCATCCCTTCTCATCCCTTCCCTTCCCTTCCCATCCCTTCTCATCCCTTCCCTTCCCTTTTTTTTTTTCCTGCCCTTCTCTTCTTTTCTCTTCCCCTTCCCTTCCCTCCCTTTCCCTTCCCTCCCCTCCCCTCCCCTTCCCTTCCCTTCCCTTCTCCTCTCTTCTCTTCTCTTCCCCTTCCCTTCCCTTCTATTCCCCTTCATTTCCCTTCCCTTCTCTTCTCTTCCTTTCCCTTTGCTCTTCTTTCCTTCCACAATATTTCTTCATTTCCCTTCTCTTTCCAGTCTTTCATATTGCTCTTCCCTTCCCTGCCCCTTTCTCTTCTCTACAACTATTTCCTTTCCTTCCTTCTCCTTCCTGCTAATTATCTTCTTTTCCTTCCTTCATCTCACTTTCCTTCCCTTCTCTTCTCCTTCCTTCCCTCTTTTCTCATACTGTTTCCTTCCCTTCCAACTATTTTTTTTCCTTCCCTTCCACCCTCTCCCTTTCCTTTTCTTCCATTCCCTTTCACTTCCCTCTTCTCCCATTATTTCCATCCCTTCCTTCTCCTTAATTTAATCACCGTTTCATTCTCCTCTTCTTTCACCTTTCCTTTCCTCCTCTCTTTCCCCTCCCTCCCGTCCTCTCTCACTGGCCAGGTTCGTTCGGAGGTGTGTAGTCGTGTGTGACTAGGGGTCGTTCAGGTTTAGAGTCGTATATAATTCTGTGTTAGCTGGAGCTCTTGGTGGTCGTGTCAGGTGGGGGTCGTGTCAGGTGGGGGTCGTGTCAGGTGGGGGTCGTGTCAGGTGGGGGTCGTGTCAGGTGGGGGTCGTGTCAGGTGGGGGTCGTGTCAGGTGGGGGTCGCGTCAGGTGGGGGTCGCGTCAGGTGGGGGGTCGCGTCAAGTGGGGGGTCGCGTCAAGTGGGGGGTCGCGTCAGGTGGGGGGTCGTGTCAGGTGGGGGGTCGTGTCAGGTGGGGGGTCGTGTCAGGTGGGGGGTCGTGTCAGGTGGGGGGTCGTGTCAGGTGGGGGGTCGTGTCAGGTGGGGGGTCGTGTCAGGTGGGGGTCGTTTCACACATACAGACAGACTGACAGACAAACAAAGATACATAGATGGACAGATACAGCTAGATGGACAGGCAGACGGGCAAAGACACATAGACGGACAGATAAAGCTTGATGACAGGCAGACAGACAAAGATACGTACGTGGACAGATACTGCTAGATGACAGGCAGATGGGCAAAGACACATAGATGGACAGATGCAACTAGATGGACAAGCAAACAGACAAGGACAGTACATAGATGGACAGATACAGCTAGATGACAGGCAGACGGGCAAAGATACATAAATGGACAGATGCAGCTAGATGGACAGGCAGACAGACAATGATACGTAGATGGACAGATAGTTGGATGGACAGGCAGACAGACAAAGATACTTAGATTGACAGATACAGCTAGATGGACAAACTGAGAAATACAAAAAAAAAAAACACACACACACACAAATACAGATAGACGGAAAGCTTGAGACAGACAGACAGAGACAGACAGATACAGAGACAGATAGATAAATACAGAAAATCAAACTAACATTCATACGGCCCGACAGATACAGAAACAAATAAAGACAGACAGGTCCATAGAGAGTTTATCTATCTATCTATTGCCAGACACCTTATTCCCTTATGCGGGGTGGCCACAAACAAATCGCCTCCATGTCACCCTGTCCCCCGCCATTTCACTACCCCGCTCCAAATTCACAACCCCCTCGCTCATATACCTCTCCACTCCATCCCTCCATCTCATCCTTGGCCTTCCCCTCCCTCTCTCCCCCTCCACCTCACTCACACTCTCCTCGTCAGCCTCTCACTCTCCATCCTCTCCACATGGCCAAACCACCTCAGAGTCTTTCTCCTAACACTTCCACATCCACACCACAACGCTCCTTCACATCCTGATTTGTCAGTCTGTCTCTCCATGTGACTCCACAGGCTCCTCTCAAATAACTAATTTCCACTGCTCTCACTCTTGACTTGTGTCCCTCCAACAACATCCAAGCTTCACTTCCATACATTAGAGTTGGTATCACAATACTGTCATGTAATAATTTTTTCACTTCCATGCTCACTTCCCTGTTTCTTATCACTGCCTTCAAGGAACCAGCAACCTTTCTTCCTTGCTGTACCCTTTCAAGCACTTCACGTTCCAAACTTCCATCCTTACTCATCACACTACCCAAGTACTTAAACGAACTCACATTTTCCATTTCCTTATCATCCAACCTCACTGTACATTCACTGACTTCACCCCTCTCGAAGACCATAACTTTACTCTTCTCTATATTCACCTTTAGATTCCGTTTCTTACTCACACTCCCAAACTCATCCACCAAACCTTGCAACTCCCCTTCGTCTTCACTCAACAACACAGTATCATCTGCAAACAACAGTACAGGGAGTTTCCAAACACTGCCCTCTCTCATTAGGGCCACTCCAACATCCACTGCCCAACCTTGTATCTCTTTTATAACCCCATCCATATTCAGATTGAACAACTATGGAGACATGACACATCCCGGTTTCAACTCAACCTTCAAATAGAAAAACTCACTCAGTTCACTGTCCACACGCACTGCAGCCTTAGCACCCTCATGCATCCTCTTCATTGCATTCAACAACTTCCCATCTACTCCATATATTCTTAATACTTTCCACAATCCTTCTCTATCCACCCTGTCAATTGCTTTCTCCAAATCCATGAAGGCGGCATACAATTTCTTTCCCTTCTCTAGACACTTTTCCACTAAAGATCTAAGAATGAATATCTGATCTACACAACCTCTTCCCTTCCTAAAGCCTCCCTGTTCTTCTCCAACTAATTCCTCAGTTATTTCCCTGACTTTGTCAATAAGTGTCCTACCGCATTGTTTTCCTATTACACTAAGAAGACAAATGCCCCTATGATTACCACACACTTCTTTTTCACCTTTCCCTTTGTACAAGGGAATAATTATACCTGACTTCCAATTCTCCGGGACTTTACCTTCCTCCCAGGCCAATCTGCACATCTTCCACATCCATTCTACTACTATCTCTCTGTCACGAGTCGGCTCGTGACATTAAATTTAGTGGGAAACCGTGAACTCTAGTGGAATCCCAGTGTTTATCGTACAGTTTAATCGCTGCATATTTACCCGGTCGGGAGTGTTTTCAGAACAATTTTTTACTGTCATAAATGATCGTCTTTGTGTGAGACATTAGCACTTCCACTGAGCGATTTATTAAGGGCGTGTTTCGCTCATTCTAGCCGTTAGTAATGCGGTTGGACGCTCGCCTCTTTTCCACGATATGAACTCAGTCAAGGTTTGTACGCCACGAAAGCAGGTTGGGCCCAGAGCGTAGCAGTGCCGCCGCTGTCCAGTTCCTGAATTTCCACCTAGTGTGATTGGCGAGAGACTTAGCGAGTGCAGTGTACTTCCTCAACGACGCCCAGTCATCTGCTTAGTCCACTCTTTGACCAGTATTTCTTTTCGTTTTTTTCCTAGGTTTAAGAGTTTAGCTTTTTAGTGAGCGAGTGAGTGCGATCTCCTTATTTGAATTCACTTTGAAATGTAACATAAATTTATTCCTTTGTAATGAATAAATTTAACAGTTCTTTTTCTCGAGCTTAATGTAATGTAAACTCGTGTTTTATTTTCCATATTAAACTTATTCTAGTTGCAGCTCCTAGCTTGCATAAACGCTTTGCTCTTCATAACTGGTACTTAGGCCAGTCTTTTTGTATTAAGCTTAAAATCCATTGTGTCATCTATAAGTTAATGCATCAGCAAGAGTCTGTTATCATTAATAGCATCAGTTATTGATTGTCAGGGGTAAAGTCACTTTCTTCAGAGGCTAACAGTACTAACAAACAGCAATTGTGAGGATTAGTCTCTGCTGTGTACTGTTGAGAAAGTTTACAAATTCTCGTCCTTAGAGAATCGGCGAAGCAAGCCAGAATAAAGTAATCATTGCTTGATTTTAACAAGACAATTCATTGTCCCTGCTAACAGTATTATTGAATAAATATCCTTTAATATCATACATACTTTAAAAACCCCGTGACACTCTCCCCCATGCTTCAGCATTTCACCACACACTCCATCAATTCCTGGGGCTTTCCCCATTTTAACTTTCTTCAATGTTTCCACAACTTCCATCCTACTGATTTCTTCCTGTCTTCTCACCTCCCTCCTCCTCCCAGCCATTCCCCAGCCACTTATACTCATTACTTTCATTCTCTATGTTCAACAATTCATTAAAGTGTTCTCTCCATCTGATCACTTTTTCTCCCTTCTCAACTAGTAATCTACCATTTTTATTTTTCACTCCCCTACTAACTTCATTGCCACCCTGTCTGACTCTCCTCACCTCTTTCCAGAACATTTTCTTAGTCCCTCCACTTGACACTCAAATTCCTTCGAAATTCCTCATCCACTCTCTTCTTACTCTCTTACTAATCTTTTCACTTCTCTCTTCCTTTCTACATATAACTCTCTCTTCAGTCTCTCAACTTCTTCCACGCCCCTGTTTCTCATCCATTCATTGTATGCTTTCTTCTTTTGTGCCACAGCTTGTCTCACCTCTTCATTCCACCATGCTGTTCCTTGCACCCCCTTCCGTCTTCTCTTCACACCACCCACCACCTCACATGCTGCATATATTTCTTTTGTGAATATCTTGCAAACACCTTCCACGTCCCCCATCTGCTCCAAATCATATTTACCCAATCTTTCCTCCACTTCTCTCTTCAAATCTGCCTTTTTCTTATCCTCTTGTAACCTTTCCACTCTCCTTACATCTGCTCCTTCCTCTCGTCCTTCCCTTCCTCTATTTCTCCATTTTACTTGGACCTTGATTCTGACCACCACCAAGTGGTGGTTAGAAAGTCCACTCCCCCAGCCTCTATAAGTTCTTGCATCAATTACACATCTTCGCATCCTTTCATCCACACGCACATAATCAATCATCGCCTTCCTTTCATTCATTTCACCATCCCCCCTTCTCATCACTCGCCATGTATACCTGTGGATCCTTTTGTGCCTGAAGAGGGTATTGGCTATCATCAACCCTCTCCCCGGCACAAAAGTCCACTAAAGCACTATCATTCTCATCTATCTCAGCAGGTACTATCGTGCACAAAAGTCTTGTCCACTACCCAGCCACAATGGGGGTTCGAATAGCCTGAGTTTGAAGTACTGAAACGGCTGAGGGAAATGCCATGGTCAGCCAACAGATGTCGCCCTCTTTAGTGTGTGGGGGGTGGGTGGGGAGAATAGAGGAGGTGGGGGCTGGATGAGAGGCAGGTTGTGTGTGATTGGAACATTATCACGAACGCTATACACGGTACTGATAACATGAGAAATGTGACAGAGATGGCTTATATAATTGATAAGATTCAATTATATAAGTTGTAATCCGGTGTTACAAAAAGAAAACGAGACTGAAGCAGCATAATTAGTATAATCGTGTAGAACAATTATACTGCACGTAGCAGTATCTCAGGTGTTAGAACAGCAGTATAGAAAACGTTATATTCAGTGGAGATGTGTGACAAAGCTCCCTGCACCGCAGCGATTCACCTCCCTCCATTTATCCCTATGATGTCATTCGGACATGTATGCTTCTGCAAGTGTGTGGCATAGACGTCTTATGACGAGCATTCGTATACAGTATTTGCAATGTCTCTGCCACTGATGGCTGCAGTAAATTTAGGGAAAAGCTATGAATTTTCGTAATTGGATGATCTTGGACTCTAGGGTGAAAGACCCTTTGGAGGGTAGGATGGCTGGGGTTTGGGATTATGCATAAGAAGAAAAAGTTACAAACATGAACAAGGCTAAGGAAAACGAACCGTCTGGCGTCAACCGGACTGCTACATAATATATGGTCTTAAATTGTTCTCTAAAGAGTAGTTAGTTTCTTACTTAAACCACCATAATTGCAAGCTACCATTTTAACTACGTTTAGTCTTACAGTTGTTTCGATATGGTTACGATTTCGTGGAACAGGTGCAGTGCCCTGGGTGCTTATTGCCCCTCGGGTAGCAATGATACTTTAGAGAACGGAGTATAGTAGTTTATTTATTACTTATACCACCATAATAGCAAGCTACGGTTTTAACTACGTTTAGTCTTACAGTTATTTCGATATGGTTACGAATTCATGGAACAGGTGCAGTGCCCTGGGTGCTTATTGCCCCTCGGGTCGCAATGATACTTTAGAGAATGGAGTATAGTAGTTTATTTATTACTTATACCACCATAATTTTTTTTTAAATTACGTTTAGTCTAACAGTTGTTTCGATATGGTTACGAATTCATGGAACAGGTGCAGTGCCCTGGGTGCTTATTGCCCCTCTGGTCACAATGATACTATAGAGAATGGAGTACAGTAAGGATAAAAGTGAAAAGGATCAGGGTGAAGAGCCTTGGTCGGCTAGTTTTACTCACCGACCAGGTCACAATTTTGTTATTCTTACAATGAGAAAATGGTAATATATATTCATATTCCACCCAACCTTTGCCTAATATTTATGATAACATGCAATGTTATATATATACTTAATAAATATTTGTGATAATATACAATATTATATATACAGTATACTTATGTTAAAAACAGTGGAGTGAAAAGTTATCAGTATTGTAAAATAATATTCAGAGTTAATCTACATGACTGTTCCAATTCTTCAGTTCCAACCCATGCCACTCATGACCTTGAAAGCCCATGTGTGTGTGGGGGGGAGGGGGGGCAAGTGCGGGGACTGGCCGCCCGTCACAACACATATCCAACTCTATACACAACCACCACTACAGCAACGCTCAGTGACCCACACCGAATCCATGTGAACTTTGTTTCGGGTTACCGTCACCTTGACGTGTTCTATACATCCTATTCTCAGCTCTTGCTGATAGAGAAGAATAATGCTTTGCCCAACCTCTCCTTTCGTAAGGGAACGTGAGGTGGCGGTGACAGCATATTATTCAAGGTTGCATGGGTTCTCCTCAACACATAACTGGAAGAGCCACAGTAAAGTCCCAGGAGTTAGACAACTCGTCATTAGGTCTTTACTGTTTAAACACCACACCACAATATGCAAGCTTCATAGATATGGGTTGTGCTCAGTTACCGTTAATATTGTGTGCTGAACATCATGAGCATTTCAATGATGGTAGCAAGTGTAACTATATAAGAATATTGTGTTATAGGAAAACACATTCCACGACGTGTCATATATATCACTGTAGACCACACAATACATAATTTGTGCCTGTTAAGTTACTATAATATGAATTTTCATGCGAGATAGTTCAAGACATCATTAAGGAAATAGATCCAAGATAACACTGTAGGTAAGTTAATATTTTTTAACTGTATTTACAAACACTACCAAAACCCAAATAATACACCAATACACATATCTTACTGTAGTATTTGGTCAAGCCACCCATTGCATTCAGAACGTCCTCAAGACGATTACTGATGGAGTCGACCAGCTTTAGGGACAGCCCTGGTCGTCGACGTATACTCCCCCACACTTCGTGAGCTTTGGCCTCTATTGCTGCCCAGGTGTACTGCTCCCCATATCCCAATAACGTTTCATCATGGCCCAGATATGTTGAGTAATATCACATCCTTGTGATGGCCAGTCGATGACGTCAGTTTCAGGGTGATCCTGGAGATAGTCCTTCACTATGTTGCTGGTATGAATGGGACTGTTGTCATGAACCAGCCTGATTATGCTGGGGGCTGGAACTGCCATAGCCCAGTCTTTAGGAATTAGCACTTGCTCCAGGATGTCTTCATATTGCTCACCAGTGAAACGGCCATTGATCTTGGCCAGTTCACCAGGCCTTTGTGCCCACATCCACCCCCAGAATGACAATGGCACCCTACCACTCACTGCGCGATGTTGAATGTGTTTCTCAGGGTAGCGTGTGTTGGGGGGCGGCCAGCACCGCCTTTCTTCAGCTTCCACTACCTGAACACTGTTTCATCAGTAAATATAATGGTTCTCCAGTATTTTTCAGTGTGTGGAAGGTGTTCCAATGTAAAGCTGGGTCAACACTCTTTGTGAGTAGGTGTTAGGCACCCTTTGTGAGCTGGAATATGGCAGTCGATCCCGGCTTCATGAAGTCGGTGTCTCGTCCTCATGTAATGGCAGTTCAGCCCCAAATTTCTTGTATGCTCCACTGATGTTCGCATTGGACATGCCGTTGCAGCTGCCACGATCATAGCGTCCATCCTTGCCGACAATACTTGTGGCCTCAGGCTTCAAGGTTTTTTTTCCACTTTGCCCTCTTCTTTCCACCAGCGGATCCACCTCCTAATCGTCTTGGTGTTCCTCCCCACTTCGAGAGCGATGTTCAGCACAGTTGCCCAGCTCTCCACATCCCGACGATTTGGCCTTGCTCAACAATCACATCCGACGAATTTGCTCGTCCTGCAGGCATCTCTGATACGGCAGCGTAATATGTCGGAGTAACAGATGCAGGATTTTATACACTGTGTAAATTAATGGTGTTAGTAACACTTAGGTAAAGTATTATTAATCTGACATAATGTTTTGGTAAATCTTTTACGATCAACTGCCCAAGAAACCCTTCCTAATTCACATGTTAATAGTGAACTGCAAGTGGATTCCTCCCCAACCTCCACCCCCCTTGCCACAGTAGAGTGCACATTCGCCGATAATCATCATCATGAGCATTATCATCATCATCAGGATTTAGTTTAACCAGAGCACTGACACCCATTTGAGTCTCTCCTAGGGCTGGCCCGAAGGATTAGTTCACATGTACGGTATGCGTTTCTATAATGTGCTGTTATATTGTGTGGAGGAGATTCCAGTATTTCAAAAAGGTCAAAACTGAACTTCGGGAAAATTTTGGTGCCTCTGCTAATATATCATACATTGTAGGGTTAGTGAAGCACATTTTTCGATACTGATTATAAACAGGGCATTCAATGAGAATGTTTGACTGTTATTTGTGCTCGGCAGTTGGAGTATATAGGTGGGGCTCCAATAGAGGAAGACATGAGTTGGCCATGCGTCAATCGTGTATGCCCAACTCTTAGACGAGTCAGAATAGTTTCATGATGTCAAGAGCATTGTTTTCATGATGATCAAGGACAAACCGATGATCTGATCATTATTAGCTTATTATATGCTTCCCAGGACATTTACTAATCGTCAGATATTATTTTTTTTACAGGTAGTTCAAAATATATGGTTTTCCACTGCTTTACATATATCTTTGACACTTTTCTGCTACGACATGATCGTCCCAAATTACATACAGCTGTAATAGGTTGCAATATGTTATTTTTCGTTATATCAAAACGTTTTTGTTCATGTTCATTGCATTGTTCTGAATTCCATTTCTGCTCATAATACTACATTACCCAACCCAAACTCCTAGGTTACAACGGGGAGTGTAACAAAACCGATTAAGTTACGTGCGGCATATATGACCATCAGACGCAAAGCGCATCACACACCGTATTTTTTTGTGAAATTAACTAAGGACCACAGGTAAAAACTGTCATATAATTATAACAGGGTCTCCCACAAATTACAGCAGTTATTTGTAGAGGTGAAAAAACTTTTTGATTCGGAGTAGAAAAATTCAATACATGTATGGGTTTTTCGGATTACGTTTAGCAGTGGGTGCACAAATTACGCAAGGCAACCATTACAAATGTCGGAGTCGAGGCGAGAGATACGGACAGCGATAGCAAAATATCGGAAAGGGGGAAGAAGGTTTAGTAGTGAAAGAATGTGAGTTAAACTGATGGGGCAATGAAGAATTGGATGATGGATGGATGGATGGAATGGACTTTTAGAAGGACAGAAAGTGTGTCGCCTTCAGCTCCCTCCATGGTACTGGGTGGTAGGTTGACGTGACTGGGGCGATGGGAGGGAAGAAAGGATGTGGAGAAAAGAAGGCGAAAGGAAATGAAGGGTACACAAGTTGTTACCAAGGTTGGCGCAACCAACACCAAGGGGAAGTGATGTCGAACACTAAAACATGCCGATGTCTCATTCCGACCATCGTCGCCACCAGCAGGTAACTCACGTTAGTTTGTCAGCATAGCCCATATCGTCCTTTTATTATTACAGGATGTCGCATCAGCGACAGCAGATATTTGTTGAGCTGACAATGCGATTTTGAATTTAAAATCTTCTATACACATAAGCATTATTTTGTTTACTTTATTCGTGAGGTGGGTTCTAAATATTACGCAGGGCAATGTGGCCATGTTCCGCTATATTTTTCATGACAGTTGCAGCCATACTGTGTACTCTTGTAATCCTTATTGGTGGAATGCATAAGGCCTATTAATAGCGTGATGACCCTTTTGAGGCTACTGCAATGTCCCATAGCTTGCATTAAACAACCTCGTAATTTCACGGTCCAACTCAGCGCCTAGCCTCCCTCTCCCACCGCCCCTCCTCCCACCTTTACCCACCCAACTATTAAATCTCATAATTTGGGCAGCGTGGGCTACCACACCTACACTTATCGGCTATGTATTCTCTCCCCACACTCCCCCTCCACCATCCCCCCATTCCACTCCTCCCTCCCCCCCCCCTCTTCCAATCATCCCTCCCCCAAGACTAACGTCAGTCGAACATTCCATCCCATCACATTACCTTCCCCTGCATTCCTCAACCCCACCTCCCCCTATTCTACCCATGGCGACGAATTGGACTACTATAATGAACACTCACAGAACCGACGACATGGCTCCACCCCCTTGTATGTAGAGTTAAAACCTGTACAACAAAAGTCAACCCCACGTAACTTGAGCCTAAGTAAGATACGGTATGTGGAAATAACCAAGCAACAACAATGGCCACCCCCCTACCCCAACCAAAAATCTTTGCCACCACGTCTCTATCCCAATCCATTTCCCGCAGTCTACAATAACAAGTGTAGCTCTATGCAGAAAAGTAATAAATAGGCCCTCCAAAATCATTAAAGATCAGGTGCACCCCACCCAAATCGGGATGGGCCCTCCATTTCCTTTCGCCTTCTTTTCTTCACATCCTTTCTTCCCTCCCATCGCCCCAGTCACGTCAACCTACCACCCATTACCATGGAGGGAGCTGAAGGCGACACACTTTCTGTCCTTCTAAATGTCCATTCCATCCATCCATCCATCATCCAATCCTTCATTGCCCCATCAGTTTAACTCACATTCTTTCACTACTAAACCTTCTTCCCCCTTTCCGATATTTTGCTATCGCTGTCCGTATCTCTCGCCTCGACTCCGACATTTGTAATGGTTGCCTTGCGTAATTTGTACACCCACTGCTAAACGTAATCCGAAAAAACCCATATATGTATTGAATTTTTCTACTCCGAATCAAAAAGTTTTTTCACCTCTACAAATAACTGCTGTAATTTGTGGGAGACCCTGTTATAATTATATGACAGTTTTTACCTGTGGTCCTTAGTTAATTTCACAAAAAAATACGGTGTGTGATGCGCTTTGCGTCTGATGGTCATATATGCCGCACGTAACTTAATCGGTTTTGTTACACTCCCCGTTGTAACCTAGGAGTTTGGGTTGGGTAATGTAGTATTATGAGCAGAAATGGAATTCAGAACAATGCAATGAACATGAACAATAACGTTTTGATATAACGAAAAATAACGTATTGCAACCTATTACAGCTGTATGTAATTTGGGACGATCATGTCGTAGCAGAAAAGTGTCAAAGATATATGTAAAGCAGTGGAAAACCATATATTTTGAACTACCTGTAAAAAAAATAATATCTGACGATTAGTAAATGTCCTGGGAAGCATATAATAAGCTAATAATGATCAGATCATCGGTTTGTCCTTGATCATCATGAAAACAATGCTCTTGACATCATGAAACTATTCTGACTCGTCTAAGAGTTGGGCATACGCGATTGACGCATGGCCAACTCATGTCTTCCTCTATTGGAGCCCCACCTATATACTCCAACTGCCGAGCACAAATAACAGTCAAACATTCTCATTGAATGCCCTGTTTATAATCAGTATCGAAAAATGTGCTTCACTAACCCTACAATGTATGATATATTAGCAGAGGCACCAAAATTTTCCCGAAGTTCAGTTTTGACCTTTTTGAAATACTGGAATCTCCTCCACACAATATAACAGCACATTATAGAAACGCATACCGTACATGTGAACTAATCCTTCGGGCCAGCCCTAGGAGAGACTCAAATGGGTGTCAGTGCTCTGGTTAAACTAAATCCTGATGATGATGATAATGCTCATGATGATGATTATCGGCGAATGTGCACTCTACTGTGGCAAGGGGGGGGCGGGAGGTTGGAGGGGGGGAATCCACTTGCAATTCACTATGACTATGTGAATTAGAAAGGGTTTCTTGGGCAGTTGTTTGTAAATGATTTACCAAAACGTTATGTGAGCTTAATAATACTTTACCTAAGTGTTACTAATATCATTAATTTACCACAGTATATAAAATCAAGCATCTATTACCCTGACATATTACTCTGACGTATCAGAGATACCTGCAGGACGAGCAAATTTGTTGGATGTGATTGTTGAGCAAGGCCAAATCGTCGGGATGTGAAGAGCTGGGCAACTGCCGAACATCGCTCTCGAAGTGGGGAGGAACACCAAGACGATTAGGAGGTGGATCCGCTGGTGGGAAGAAGAGGGCAAAGTGGAGACAAAACCTCGAAGCAGGAGGCCACGAGTATTGTCGGCAAGGATGGACGCTATGATCGTGGCAGCTGCAACGGCATGTCCAATGCGAACATCAGTGGAGCATACAAGAAATTTGGGACTGAACTGCCATCACATGAGGACGAGACACCGACTTCATGAAGCCGGGATCGACTGCCATATTCCAGCTCACAAAGGGTGGCTAACACCTACTCACAAAGAGTGTTGACCCAGATTTGCATAGGAACACTTTCCACACACTGGAAAATACTGGAGAACCATTATATTTACTGGTGAAACGGTGTTCAGGTCAGTGGGGAAGCAAGGCGGTGCTGGCGGCCCCCCAACACACGCTGCCATAAGAAACACATTCAACATCGCGCAGTGAGTGGTAGGGTGTCAGTGTCAATCTAGGGGTGGATGTGGGCACATGGACTAGGTGAACTGGCCAAGATCAATGGCCGTTTCACTGGTAAGGAATATGAAGACACCCTGGAGCAAGTGCTAATTCCTACAGACCGGGCTATGGCAGTTCCAGCCCCCAACACAATCAGGCTGGTTCATGACAACAGTCCCATTCATTCCAGGATTGTTGTTGTTGAATATTTGCCCACCTGTTGTGGGACACGGGCAAACTAAGAATCCTTCTGAGATAAGCAGAGAATAAACAAGGAAAGCAAAAAAAAAAAAAAAAAAGGTGAATTGGATCTAGAATAATGACGGGGGGTGGAAGTAGCAGTTAACGTGGAGTTGGATACTCCCGTACAGTTTGTAGGAGCTTTTGAAAGGTTGCATTGCCAATGGCCCTAGCAGCATCGTACTCATTATCGCCAGAGCGACCAAAGCCCTCTCCAGGGAGCTCTCGAACAAAAGCGGTTGCAGGGCAGTCGAGAATGTAATGGCAGAGGGGTTCAGCAGACCGCTCGTTGCAGTTGGGGCATGGTTCAGGGTCCAAGCTGGCAATCTGATGGTAGCATAGGAATCCCATACGTAAACGCCGGAGCCTGACTAAGAGATAATTGGGTTGGCCTGGAGGGATCGAGATAGGGGAATATGATGTGGCCGCAGCATACCAAGTGGCTGAGCGTGAGCCGTCGGCGACACATAGGCGATGGTCGTCCTTTGTAAGTTCTGTAATAATGCCAGCCACAGCAGAAAGACTCTGGAAGCACTAGGGCAAGTGGATATGTAACATCTGGAAGTGACATAGCTGCACGTGCAGCAGCAGCAGCTAGTTCATTACCTTGTATCCCAACGTGCCCAGGTACCCAGTGAAAAATCACAGTGCCATCCCGCCGCTGGATGAGGGAGGACACTGTAAATATGGCAGCAAGTAAGAACCGGTGGGCAACTAGAGAGAGAGAGATGCCAGGCACTGAAGGGAGGATAGGGAGTCAGTATGGAGAATGACACATCTATGTCGATGGCTATAGGCATGGCGCAGGGCACCAAGACAAGCCACTAGCTTCGCCTGAAAGGCAGAGACACCCGTGGTGATGTGCCAGGATTCAGTATGGTCCCCATAAGCAAAAGCAGCTTCCCCTGAACCATCAGACGAAACAGAGCCATCTGTATAGTAGACTGCCGCATCAGAGGAGTTGAGCGCAGTGAGTCTACTGAGACTCCCCTGCCGAAGGATGGCCGGGATCAAGTGGCGAGGCTTTGTGTCAGTGGGACTGATAACTGTGAAAGGGGGAGGCGCCCAGGGTGCAGGAGGTTCGTAGCCTGGACATGCCAGCTCTGGATCTTGGCACACCTCTTGTGCCACACCCAACTTGTGAAAGAGAGCCACCATGGCTTGAGCCCAATCCCAAGGTGGGGACAGGTCTGGGGGCCTGCTAGCCAGACGTTTAAGCAGAATGGAGACATGTAGCATCGGGTGAAGATTAACTAATGAAGCGTTTCTGCCGTTGCACGCAGTGCGATCCTGTGGGCTAGTGATGGAAACCCACTCTCCATCGGTAAATTGACCAGTCGGGTCCAGCATGGAGTGCCCAGTATAACCCGTAGAGCGTCATTTTGGAGTACCTCCAAGGACTGGGAGATGGGGGAAGCCAGCCCTGGGAGGCAGATCACACTGTAATCGACTAGGAAGCGGACTGCGTGGACATAGAAAGTATGCAGAACTGCATACGATGCCCCTAAGCTGCAACTAGAGAGGTAGTGGAGAGCAGAAATGCGGGAGGCGGCCTGCTCTTGTAAGTATCTCACGTGTCGGGCGAAAGTTAGCCCCGAGTCAAAGTAGACCCCCAGATCAGTGCAGCGTGACAGGCTCAATGCAGCGGCCACCCAATGAAAGGGATGTTCGGGAGGGCAGAGACCGAAAGGTAGGCACTTGGTCTTCTCAAGGTTGACTTTCAGCCCGAGTTCATTACACTTGTTGTGCAATCTAGAAAAAGAGATGGATGCCTGGGTGAAGCAGTCTTTCCTTGAGAAGACCAGTGCCAGGTCGTCTGCATAAATGAGCAGTGTCACACGGGTCCATAGTCAACAGTTAGAAGTCTCTCGACCAACACGTTGAATAACAGGGGGCTAAGAACGCTCCCCTGGGGAGTGCCATTGGGATGATGATAGAAGGGAGAGAGTTGCCCCTGGAATCTGACCCCTGCTGTCTGCTTAAGAAAGAAGTCCCCCACCCACAAGAGTCTACCTCCGACTCCCCTGTCAGCAAGGGCTGCCTGGATGACAAGAGGGTTCGCCAGCTTGAAGACCTTTTCGAGATCAAGGAAGACAGCCATCCCCCGTCCACCTCGAAGCTCCCCGAGGAAGGAAACAAGGCAGTAAGACATACTCCTGCCAGGGTGGTATGCAAAACTCCTAGGGTGCAATGGTCCCAGATGCCAGGCAAGGCAAGCACGCACAACCCTCTTTGCTGTCTTAGCCACACAGCTAAGAAGCGAGATAGGGTGTGGCACCAGGATCGCGAGGTTTGGGAATCGGGTGGATGACACCTGTCTTCCATGACCTCGGCAAACGGCCCTCAGACCACGAGAGGTTGAGCAGATTAAGGAGACAGTCTCTCCCACAATCTCCAGCATGTGATAACAGAGAATAGGTTAGCCTGTCGAGCCCCGGAGCAGTGTCTCCTCTGTGTTGCAGTGCTTTTTGCAGTTCCCTGCTGGTGAAAAGTACATCGGCGGGGTCAGGCCTTTCACAGGCAGCCTGAATTGCTGCAAGACGAGAGGTAGACAACTGCACCTGCTTGTCTCTAACAGACTGCGGGAGATTGTGGGAAGTGGAGCGGTCCGCGTAATGTTGTGCAAGAGGGCTGGCTTCAGCGGCTGGGTCTGTGTGAGAGGGTGGACAGGGGGGACGTGGGTCAGAGACAGACTTGATTCGCCTCCACATCTCCCTGAGGGTGGAGTGAGAGTCCAAAGTCCCGCACCATCTGATCCACGCCTCTTTCATGCGGTGTTTCTCCGACACGACGTGTTGCGTTATGGCAGCAAGGTTTCGTTGGTGCTGGGATGAGCGGCGCCGCCGGTAATGCTTACATGCTGCATTCAGTTGGTTGTTCAGTTCCCTGACCCTGTCGCAGTAGATCCAGCCGTCTCGGTATCGCTTCGCGGATCTTTGCTGTAGCGGGATGGCGAGAGAGGCGGCTTGTGCAAAAGCACTGGCAACTTGATCTGCTCTGCCTTCGAGGTCTAGGGCGGGAGGAGAGGCCTCGAAAATGGTGGTTAAGGCTCTGGCAAAGGCGGCCCAGTCGGCTTTGCTGAGGTCCCACCTCGGTGGGGCATACCAGCAACATAGTGAAGGACTATCTCCAGGATCACCCTGAAACTGACGTCATCGACTGGCCAACACAAGGATGTGATATTAATCCAACTGAATATAACTGGGCCATGATGAAACGTTATTGGGATATGGGGAGCAGTACACCTGGGCAGCAATAGAGGCCAAAGCTCACGAAGTGTGGGAGAGTATACGTCGACGACCAGGGCTGTGCCTAAAGCTGGTCGACTCCATCAGTAATCGTCTTGAGGACGTTCTGAATGCAATGGGTGGCTTGACCAAATACTACGGTAAGATATGTGTATTGGTGTATTATTTGGATTTTGGTAGTGTTTGTAAATACAGTCAAAAAATATTAACTTACCTACAGTGTTATCTTGGATCTATTTCCTTAATGATGTCTTGAACTATCTCGCATGAAAATTCATATTATAGTAACTTAACAGGCACAAATTATGTATTGTGTGGTCTACAGTGATATATATGACACGTCGTGGAATGTGTTTTCCTATAACACAATATTCTTATATAGTTACACTTGCTACCATCATTGAAATGCTCATGATGTTCAGCACACAATATTAACGGTAACTGAGCACAACCCATATCTATGAAGCTTGCATATTGTGGTGTGGTGTTTAAACAGTAAAGACCTAATGACGAGTTGTCTAACTCCTGGGACTTTACTGTGGCTCTTCCAGTTATGTGTTGAGGAGAACCCATGCAACCTTGAATAATATGCTGTCACCGCCACCTCACGTTCCCTTACGAAAGGAGAGGTTGGGCAAAGCATTATTCTTCTCTATCAGCAAGAGCTGAGAATAGGATGTATAGAACACGTCAAGGTGACGGTAACCCGAAACAAAGTTCACATGGATTCGGTGTGGGTCACTGAGCGTTGCTGTAGTGGTAGTTGTGTATAGAGTTGGATATGTGTTGTGACGGGCGGCCAGTCCCCGCACTTGCCCCCCCTCCCCCCCACACACACATGGGCTTTCAAGGTCATGAGTGGCATGGGTTGGAACTGAAGAATTGGAACAGTCATGTAGATTAACTCTGAATATTATTTTACAATACTGATAACTTTTCACTCCACTGTTTTTAACATAAGTATACTGTATATATAATATTGTATATTATCACAAATATTTATTAAGTATATATATAACATTGCATGTTATCATAAATATTAGGAAAAGGTTGGGTGGAATATGAATATATATTACCATTTTCTCATTGTAAGAATAACAAAATTGTGACCTGGTCGGTGAGTAAAACTAGCCGACCAAGGCTCTTCACCCTGATCCTTTTCACTTTTATCCTTACTGTACTCCATTCTCTATAGTATCATTGTGACCAGAGGGGCAATAAGCACCCAGGGCACTGCACCTGTTCCATGAATTCGTAACCATATCGAAACAACTGTTAGACTAAACGTAATTTAAAAAAAAATTATGGTGGTATAAGTAATAAATAAACTACTATACTCCATTCTCTAAAGTATCATTGCGACCCGAGGGGCAATAAGCACCCAGGGCACTGCACCTGTTCCATGAATTCGTAACCATATCGAAATAACTGTAAGACTAAACGTAGTTAAAACCGTAGCTTGCTATTATGGTGGTATAAGTAATAAATAAACTACTATACTCCGTTCTCTAAAGTATCAATTCTACCCGAGGGGCAATAAGCACCCAGGGCACTGCACCTGTTCCACGAATTCGTAACCATATCGAAACAACTGTAAGACTAAACGTAGTTAAAATGGTAGCTTGCAATTATGGTGGTTTAAGTAAGAAACTAACTACTCTTTAGAGAACAATTTAAGACCATATATTATGTAGCAGTCCGGTTGACGCCAGACGGTTCGTTTTCCTTAGCCTTGTTCATGTTTGTAACTTTTTCTTCTTATGCATAATCCCAAACCCCAGCCATCCTACCCTCCAAAGGGTCTTTCACCCTAGAGTCCAAGATCATCCAATTACGAAAATTCATAGCTTTTCCCTAAATTTACTGCAGCCATCAGTGGCAGTGACATTGCAAATACTGTATACGAATGCTCGTCTTAAGACGTCTATGCCACACACTTGCAGAAGCATACATGTCCGAATGACATCATAGGGATAAATGGAGGGAGGTGAATCGCTGCGGTGCAGGGAGCTTTGTCACACATCTCCACTGAATATAACGTTTTCTATACTGCTGTTCTAACACCTGAGATACTGCTACGTGCAGTATAATTGTTCTACACGATTATACTAATTATGCTGCTTCAGCCTCGTTTTCTTTTTGCAACACCGCATTACAACTTATATAATTGAATCTTATCAGTTATATAAGCCATCTCTGTCACATTTCTCATGTTATCAGTACCGTGTATAGCGTTCGTGATAATGTTCCAATCACACACAACCTGCCTCTCATCCAGCCCCCACCTCCTCTATTCTCCCCACCCACCCCCACACACTAAAGAGGGCGACATCTGTTGGCCGACCATGGCATTTCCGCCAGCTGTTTCAACTCAGGCTATTCGAACCCTCACTGTGGCTGGGTAGTGGACAAGACTTTTGTGCACGGTAGTACACCCGGCAACAGTTCCGCCTGGGCACCCCAGTAGCGAAATATAGTAGATGTGGCAGAAGTGTATGTGTTTGTTCGTCTGTACATGCTCGAAAAATGTTCGGATCGTCAACTCTCTCACTCCATTGTGAACGTGAATCGGCCTTTGAGTTCACTCCATAGATGGCGGTGTGTGGTTATGGTGGAGAGACGGGAGGTCAGGACGGTAGGTGGGTCGGAGTTGGGGGGGACGCACAGCTAGGTTGTTTGTATTGGACATGATAATAGTTTTCCCAGTCATTATTGTGGATCGTTTCAGGTTACTGACACTTTGTATTCCTAACAACAATAAAAAAAATGAAATATTGTTGCATTGCTACCCGTTACAATATATTCCGCGATGATTGGATATCCTCCATAAATTATTCCCCCCCCCCTCTCTCTCTCCCTCTCTCTCTCTCAGGTCATTAAGTAATCAATAGATAGCATTATCAGCACAGATTAAAGAAGATTTATCTTTTAATTAAAACTGCCGACAAGTTGTAAGTGCAAGTGGCATATATACATTAAGGACTGATCAAAAAACAAACCGGTGAACATGATACGTAAAATGTTTCAGAATCAATAGTAATTCTGTTTGTGACATTTCCGAAGAGGCGGAGAGCAGATGATGTGGAAACCAAAAACGTCCACAATGCACTGGCAACAAAGGCAGAGGCTATTTCTGCAGGCTGAGTCAAGGGTCTGCCTTACCATATGTATAAGCACTGCTGATGAATGTCCAGTTAAGACAGGCCCAAAGTTAATACCGTATTATGGAGTATTTATAATTGTTTCACATCATCATAACTTAGACAAACTAAGCTCATTTTTTCTGGTTAACTCAGTTCAGGCAATGGTTTTCAGTAACTATCGTAAAATGATCTACTGTTTTTACATAGTCTGGTTTTTCCTTTCCTATTTCCCAGGTAAACATCTATAACAGCAATTGCATGTTTTTCGCAACTGGTATTTCATGTTATCTTTGGATATTACTGTATGGTAAAAGGCCTGAATATATCCTATTACAGCAGTTCACAATGTGAGAGCAGAAAAGGCAACTAATAATCCATATGATGATGATGATAATGGTGTAATAATTGAGGCTCGCGTCAACCAGGCCTCAACAGGACGAATACCCCTGCGGCAAGTGATTTCGGTGGATGGAGGACAAATTCCCCTAACTGGATTCTCCGTCGTAATGCAGGTAGGCTTTCTACTGTATGTCTTTTTGCGTTGTTGAGTCATAATATCCCACTCACATCCATGTAAAACTGGCAAAAATGAGGCAGCGAAATTGCAGTCTCGTCTGCAGCACCCCGAGTGTGAATGGTGTATACATGATGAGTGGCACAAGGCTTGTTTGTGCTGAAACTTCTCAAATGGAGCATTTACACGAATCTTCGATCCCAGTTTTCCCATATTGGTAAAGTGTATAGTGTTCCAGCATTGTCCGATTCATGCCAACATCAGGGCATTTATTTAATAGTAGGTATAGTGAAGTTTCATAATTGCCTCTTTAGGCAATTGTAAGCCTCTAGTTATACCTGTGTTATGACTTATTCAATATTCATGGTCAAGGTGAATGACGGAGCTCAAAATAATCGTATCAGTAAAGGCCACAGCTCAGTATATTGTCAATTACCAAGGACTGACGAAATTTTGCTGATAGCAGACCGAAATGGCCAGCGAGCAGCACCAACGATCAACTTGCTGCGAGAAATACGTTTAGTTTGACTCCGCCTTTAGCTTGTTTGGAGGGATCACGAAATGTTGCCAATCACACATCAGGGAGAAGTTTCATGTCAGCCAATCATAGGTGGAGCGAGGTGATGTTTGCACCCCTGATATTATCGTTGCCAGTCTACCACCGAATTCAAGATGAACAGGCAGCAGAGAGAAATGATTAAACGCCCACAGATCATTACTCTTCACGAGGCCGGTCATTCAACACGGGTGATAGCGCAGAGACTTGCCGTGACCCGCACAACAGTTCAAAAGTGGATACATCGACATGAGGAAACTGGAAGTCTGGTTGACGCTGGTATGCACATTCGTTTGTTGCGAGAGTTACTAATGAAGTTGTCAAATAATAAAATATAGCAATGAATTACAATAAGTGCTTAGTTTTGAGGCTGCCGTTGACCAAAAAGGAAAATGAAATTTAAAAAAAAAATCAACGCTTTAATCATCCAAGGTTCCTGGTAGCTAACGTCAGTAATTCGTAGTAGAGTTAAAACTTAAAAGTATTAATTATGGGTAGTGGATCTCCCTGTATTTGTTTTATATCCGGAATGTTATAAAAACGAGTATGCTTTTAGAAAGAAGACCTCGACCTCTATCAACGACCCGTGAAGAAGACGAAAACATCCGACGAGAGGTGGAGGATGCCCCTTTCACGAACGCTGTCGCCATAAGGGAACGTCTTCAGCTGAATGTGACTGCGCAAAGTGTGCGGAGGCGTTTAAGGGAGACTGGTCTCCGTCACAGAATTCCAGTCAAAAAGAAGCTCCTCACAGACGAACATCGGGCACGCAGACTAACCTTCGCCCGTCAGTATGTGGAAAAAGGAATTGACTTCTGGTCCAGGGTCGTCTTCACAGATGAGAAGACTTACAACAGCACAAACCACGGAGTAATCCACAACTGGGGACCTGATAACACACGGTAATAAAAACGTAATGAATATTCAATCATAAATGCACCGACATTGTGGTAGGTAACAACCAAGTAATATAAATAACTCATGTCTTATATCTCATCAGTGTAAACAGTACAATAGGTATTCGTAAAAATACAGGTAATACTTTTATTTACCTCTATATTTTAGTGTATATTCATATTAAAACAATAAAGCACTACGACGAAATTTATCAACACTAAAGTCTGGCCAGTGATCTTTATTTATAACTTTTTACTGGTGTTTAAAATAATTAAAGGTATATAGGCCTATACCTTTAAGTATGAAAATGCCCAAACGGTGAGCACCAGACCCTACCACTGTAACAGCCTTAATGATGAAATTGCAGCGCAATATTTTTTATTCATCAGATACGACCGTAGAAACATATATGAGGAGGCCAGGAGTGGACACGTCACCGTGAACGTTTGGGGGTGGATCTCTATTCACGGTATGGGTGACATCTTCAGGATAGAGGGGAGACTCACTGCCGCAAAATATCTTCACATACTCCAGAATGTTTTCCTTCCCTCGCTACAGCAGCACGGCTATCCATTCCCTCCTGGCCCTATCATTTTTGTTCAGGACCGCTGCTCCATACATACAGCCCACACAGTACAGGAGTGGTTCAGACGTAGAGAGGACCTGGAACTGTTAGACTGGCCGTCTAAGGGTGCAGACATGAACCCCATCGAAAATGTGTGGGCCAATATGGTAAACATTTGGGAGACAGGGATGGAGCGGACACCGGAGACACCCATGGCTCACACCCAGGCCCTGTGGGATATGTTCCGGAACAACCCACAGCTCGTCCGGAATCATGTTGCCTCCATGCCCGACAGGTTAAGGGCTGTCATAGAAAATGAGGGTGGATGGACGCGCTATTAGTTCTGCATTCATCATCATTCATCATAAATCAGCTTTCACTATTCATCATCCATCCATAATCCATCATCATCGTACATCATTCATCTCATTCATCATCCATCGTCAATCATCCATCATCATCATCCTGACCTCACCCCGCTAGGGCAATGTGAGGAGTTACGTTGCCAAGAGAGCCACAGTTTGCCCATTTCATACTTGGCCACGCTTCCATTCACTCATAGTTCAAGCCCACGGGATCCTGAGTCCTGCCTCCATCTGTAAGGTTGTTACAAGGGAATATTTGTTTCAATAAATATTATGGGATTATCAGTGATAATTATATTATTCAATACCTTGGTTATATTGTGTTTGCAGAAAAAATGTATTGTTTTCTCGTCCGTAATGGAATATTTGAACCTACCTGGTAATTGGCCCATGTGCTACAAATGCTTAAAAACATTTTATCTACAGATACCTAAATGAATTACATAAATGTGAAACACTACTTTTCCGATTGCAACAGAATAGGCTTACTCAAGAACATATTCCGACAACCATCGAGTAATTTCCAACATCAGAAACGGTAGTCACAGTACTGTCCTTATCATCACAGTATCTTTAACCAGTCTTTAGCCTATAGGTCTCTACATCCGGTATAGATTTCTAATAAAGACAAAGACACGATACAGTATCTACCAACTTAGCATTTTATAACCATTTAACGAATCGCGGCCTTTTTAAGGATTTTACTCTGGCAAACGCCAGGCGCTTTTAATCGTCTCATGAACATCCCTGGTCTTCTAAAGTGTTAACTGTTATAAATTTACGTATAATTTATATGATAGTTTTTGGTGATTTCGAGGGAAATCAATTCACGAGTACTGATACGTATACGGTAAGATTGAAATCCCTATTAGTAAGCTATGATATAATCGGTGTCATCTTTTATCTTCATTCATCGCGATGTTCAATAGCAATTCTACTGCGGTTAGTACAGGTATATTTGTTTAGCTAGTGTCCATAACATGGGCTGGCGGACGTATGGCTAAGTGCAGAACCAGTCATGAACAGGTCTATGTATAGCACCTGTTAATATATTTTTAAAATATGTAGGTCGATGTTACTTATTAATACATGCATCGTAAGAAAACTGGTGCATTCAGTCATGTAAATGATGAGAACCATTATCATAATGGAAAAGCAGATGCAAAAACGTCAGTAACTATGTAAATGTCTGTTGTAGACGCGTGTGTGTGGGAGGGGCAGGGCGTGATAAGTTTCATGGATGGTGGGATCGATGCTTTATAGATTATGGTTATGGGTGAAGATAGGGGGAATTGAGAAATAATGGCCACATATCTATCCCATAGACACTCTCACTCCGTTAATAACATTCACATTTATTTTTTTTTTTAAATATGAAATTTAAGATTGTAAAGGCAATAGCCTACCTGCCAGTATTGACTTGCGAGCACTTGCCAACCTGGTTTAAGGCAAATGAAACCAAACTCGTCGATAACGTCTTAATAATATACAAGGCTCCAAATTTTCATCATTTACTAATGCTTCATAATATTATAAAGGGTATGGACTTTGGGCCTGTCTTAACTGGACATTCATCAGCAGTGCTTATACATATGGTAAGGCAGACCCTTGACTCAGCCTGCAGAAATAGCCTCTGCCTTTGTTGCCAGTGCATTGTGGACGTTTTTGGTTTCCACATCATCTGCTCTCCGCCTCTTCGGAAATGTCACAAACAGAATTACTATTGATTCTGAAACATTTTACGTACCATGTTCACCGGTTTGTTTTTTGATCAGTCCTTAATGTATATATGCCACTTGCACTTACAACTTGTCGGCAGTTTTAATTAAAAGATAAATCTTCTTTAATCTGTGCTGATAATGCTATCTATTGATTACTTAATGACCTGAGAGAAAGAGGGAGAGAGAGAGAGGGGGGGGGGAATAAGTTATGGAGGATATCCAATCATCGTGGAATATATTGTAACGGGTAGCAATGCAACAATATTTCATTTTTTTTATTGTTGTTAGGAATACAAAGTGTCAGTAACCTGAAACGATCCACAATAATGACTGGGAAAACTATTATCATGTCCAATACAAACAACCTAGCTGTTCGTCCCCCCCAGCTCCGACCCACCTACCGTCCTGACCTCCCGTCTCTCCACCATAACCACACACCGCCATCTATGGAGTGAACTCAAAGGCCGATTCACATTCACAATGGAGTGAGAGAGTTGACGATCCGAACATTTTTCGAGCATGTACAGACGAACAAACACATACACTTCTGCCACATCTACTATATCTCGCTACTGGGGTGCCCAGGCGGAACTGTTGCCGAGTGTACACCCCACTCACCAACTATTCCATCCACCTTCACATTCCTTACTTTACCATTCATATCACCAATCAAAAACACTCTCTCATTCCTTTCAAACTTTTCCATGCACACTTCCACATTTGTCCAGAACTCTTCTCTCACTCTGCTTGCACAACCTTCCGCTGGGGCTTACACACACATAATCGCCCACATTTGTAGTCTAACTTTCAATCTTACCCACACAATCCTTGAACCAACTGATCCATACCCTCTTATATTCTCCTTCCATCTGTTACTCACAACAATACAGACTCCATCTTTTGCCTTTTCATTCTCACCTACTCCTGGACATACTGTATACCCCATCCATACCCCCATTCTCCCACAGTCTCACCTCCTCATTTAGTTTCAGTTAATCCACGTACATCCACTTTTGCACCCTCAAGCACCTGGACAATCTCTCTCTCACCTCATCATTTGCACCCCTTACGTTCCAGGTCGCCATCCATATCATGTCCCTTGCACAGTCTTTAGTCATCATCTTTTGGTCAGTCCTGGTCCGAGGCTGCTTCTTTGTATTTTTAGTTAGTTGTTTTCCGGAGAGGGGCACTAACCCTCCGCCAACCCACTTGCTGTCAAGTAGGGAACAAGTGTCGGTTGGTTATAAGGTTACCACCCAGCGTTGTAAATGATTTCCTGGTATACAGGAAATCATTTGGCTTGCCACTTGATGTAGAGCTACCCTAAACACAGGGTTCCACTATACTAAGTGGGTGGATGATGGGCGTCCCCACCTACCATAGAGAATAAAATATATAAAGACAGACAGACATGAAAATACACTGAATTAGACTAGTATTGTTACAGAGGTGGGAACACAGGTCAAGAACCAGTACATTTCTTGTTTCATACAGGTTTTTTCCAACTCACTCAAAAGCTGTGATTCTGCCGCCTTTCCCTGTCTGCACTGCCTTCCTCTGTGCTGTGTGATCTGCTGTTCCGTGTTATGTATCCTGAGCAGCATCGGTGGCTACCTAACACCTGTATTTTAGCGATTTACTTCAGCGTGTTACACTCAAGAATTTTCTTGTATTCTGCATGCTACACTTAAACATTTTCCTTGTATCCTGTTACTTGGTGAAGGCTGTGTGACCTGTTGGTCGCTGTTCCATATTTTAAGTAGCATTGGCGGCTTCCTAACGCCTGTACTTAAAATTCACTTCCTTTGTTCATTTATTTCCCTTCACTCTTCATATAGTTCACTTCACTGTTTCCGTATTTATATTACTGCACAAGATTCACCTCATAGGTAAGTTTCACTGCACTATTAATATTCTGTATTTATATATTTCACTCCCTTGTCACATTCCTATTAAAAAATTTAACTTCCATATATCCTTCACTGCATTAATCGTGTATGACGCTGTTCCTGTATGTCACTTCACTATATACCTATAAATGTCATTTCACTTCGCATTTTTCACAACATTCGTACAATTGATAGTGTTTCGCATCATCTCATTTGTTATAATTCATTTTGTTACATGTATCTCACTTCACTTCATACAGTTCACTTCACTACTCGTATTATTCATTTTATTTCGTATATCTCACTTCACTTCGTACAGTTCGTTTCACTGCTCGTATTATTCACTTTGTTTCATATATCTCACTTCACTTCATACACTAATTCACTTCATTTCTCGTATATTCTCCTTCACATACACACAACCTCCAGCGCTGGGTCAGGAGAGAAGCGTCAGTGTTGTGGATGCTGGTGGTGGTAGTGGTGGTGGCGCCTGGCCTGCCAACAATGAATATATAAGTTAAGACTGGAAAGCAAAAATATGAGAGCGTCCATCAGCGCCTCGCCCCCTCGCTGACAGATGGCGCACTGGTCGCCTTGCTCACTCGGGCACGGCTCCAGGTTTATCAAAAATTTAAGCCAGTTTGACGCTTACGCCAGTCTCTATACCTATTTACTTGTAACAGATATGGTTTTGTTTCACCCTTCTCGTGTATTTTACTTCAATATTCACTCTGGTTTGGTTGTGCGGTGTTTGAAAGTTATGTGGGTGAGGACTGGAATGTAAACACACAGTCTTATAGAGAATTTAAGCTAAGGAGTAGTCTGTGAATATGAAACCCGACCCTCAACTTTGGAGATACCATACCGACTCGTCTTCTGTTATCTATTTTCCACTCGACACTTCAATAATCCTCTTTGCATGTTACTGGTGTCAGGTGTGTTGATATTTGAAAAAATATACAGCATAACTATATAAGAGGATAGCTAAGTACGGTGTACAAAATATATTACCAAGGAAGATGTGCTTCGGAGTCTGCCATTGCAAAGAGAACACGACACCTCACCTCACCATTCGGAGTTAAGTTTTGACATTTCTGTACTTTATGTATATATCCACAGCCAGACGCCACAATCCCGTAAGGGGTGGCCGTTTGTCACTGAGTTAGCTGTTTTATGGGGAGGGACACTAACCCTCGGCCAACCCACTTGTTGACACGTAGGAAACACATATGGGTTGCTTATATAGTTACCAGGCTTACAGGAACCACTAGACTTGTTTCTCAATGTAAAGTCACCTGAAAAGGAAAGAAGAGTAATAGAAACTAACAAGATGGGAGAAATAGGAAAGGAGGAAGGCAAACACAGGAAAAGTATGATAAATGTGAAGGAAGAAGTAGACAGCACTACATCAAGAGAGTGGATGATAATCGCCACCACCCACCTCCATTTTTCATTTTTGTATTCTGTTCTATGATTTAACTATCCTAAAGCATGAATAATTAATGTTTTTTAGGTGTCTCAACCAAGTGGGATAAAAGCGCCTGAAGTGAACAAGAATCTCATGTTTCGTTGTCATGTGATGCTTCGAACCACAACAACGACACTCCCATCCTTCACTGGACCACTCAAATCCACCGTCACACGACACCACTAAACGGTCTTTCACATTCACGCCCTCACACCACCAGACTTATACAGCATCATCACCCATCAAACCACGGCCATTCAACACCCTGCCCCTCACCTCCCCCCCCCTCCCCCCAGCACACAGGGTGTCACCTCAGTCTAGGGGACAGACTTAAGACCCCTCAGGGAACACCAGAGTTACAGCCACAGTGAGAGGTGAACACAATACACGCATCCATACCACCCATACCACACCACAGTACATTACACCACACCACATCACGTTATGCCACACCACACCACACCGCACCGCATCACATTACGTACACCACCCCCACTCCACACCATATTACGTACACCACACCACACCACACAATCCGCAGAGAATAGCATAGCGCGAGTTTAAACCAGCCAGTGAATCAACAGAAGTTCAACACACACACACACACACACACACACACACACACACACACACACACACATGTACCGTAACTAGTACTTCCATCAACTGTCACAAATTCTGATTACTGCTGCCAAAAACACGAGTTTACTTGATGTTCCATATTATTAATTACTGCAGAATTTAACTACCGAATACCTTCACCATTCACCAAACGTTTATCATGTTTGCCATATATCAAAACTCTGTATTTGCGGCCTTATGACTGTAATATCAATAAACCGTTTATTAAAATTATTATTATTATTATTATTATTATTACCAGCCGCGATAGCTAAGCTGGTATTGTTTTCAGTTTGTCTGAGTGTGTGTCTGTGTGTCTGTTGGCACGATAACTTCTCAAGATATCATCACACAATTTTACAGATGTGTAGTAGGGAAAAAATCGATCACGAGTTCGAAATTGGTGACAGTAGATCAAGGTCTGTGTGTCTGTTACCACGATAACTTCGCTCAAAATATCATCACAGAATTTAACAGGTGTGTAATAGGGATGGAAATATCCTGCTATTATTGTTTTCAGTTTGTTTGTCTGTCTGTGTGTCCGTTAGCACGGTAACATCGCAACCACTCAAGATATAAAATTTTACAGGTGTGTTGTAGGGATGAAATTCTCCCACGAGTTCGAAGTTGGTGAAAGTAGGTCAAGGTCAAGGTCATATTCCGAGCCCCACTAGACATGTATCGGCTCGGGGCTGTTGTGATTCTCCCCATGGGGGGGGGTGCTCTAGTTATTATCATTGGTGGTAGGTGGGGACGCTCATCATCCACTCAATGTAGTGTTGCTCTCGGGTGCCTGTCCTTTCCTCTTTTCCTTCCTTCTTTCCTGCCTTCCTCTTGTCTTTCTTTCCTTTTCTCATTTCTCTTCCATCTGTCTACGGGTGACCCTACACTGAGTGACAAACCTAATGGTTTCTTGTTCACCAGGAAACCATTTACTATGCTGGATGGCAACCATATAACCAAGCTATGGCACCTGGTGGTTTAATGGACAACTAAGGCGCTCCAGTCGGATTAAGCCTGTATAGGTTTATAGCCAAGGGATGGTTGGGGTTTACTGCTCACGTAATGCCACTCAGGGATGAGTGAGGCTGCTCACTCTCATCTTAAATATCAGAACCAATTTGCCTAGCCCCGGGCTCCTACGTTCCTCATGGGGCAACACAGGATTAAATGATGTAATGTATGTTATTATTATTATTATTATTATTATTATTATTATTATCATTGTCCGCCTTTTAAAGGCGGAGAGATAATATTTTTGCCCGCCTCTGTGTGTGTGTGTGTGTGTGTGTGTGTGTGTGTGTGTGTGTGTGTGTGTATTCCAATTATATCTCATGAACGGCTTGAGCTATCAACATGAAACATTCAGAGTATCAAGACATGGCCAAAATCTTGGACGAGTTCGAAAATGGGAACTCAGGGTCAAGGTCAAGGTCGCCAAAATGGCTGCCAAAGGTCAACCAGTTTTTATTTCCCTCTTTCAGCACCATTATATATCATGAACGGCTTGAGCTATCAGCATGAAACATTCAGGGTATCAAGATATGGCAAAAATCTTGGACTTGGTCAACAGCATATTCTGGCAGGCGATTAGCATTCGGCTCCAGAATGCTTTTCCTTCATTATTATCCACATACTCATACACACTTCACCTCTCTAGCCAGAGCACCCGTCTTTTATTTTGCTATTGTTACTGCCTATACTCCTGTTACGCTTATTTGGCCTAAAATTCCACTTCTCCAGTTTCAAAGCTCAGTAGTAATAACAGCCTAATACTGGAATATGATGCTAGTCACGATGAAGTGCTATGAAAAAGATGTAGAGCCGTAGTAACAATAGATTAATAGTAGAATATGATGCTAGTCATGAAGAAGTGCTATGGAAAAGGATGTAGAGCTTAGTAACAATAGATTAATACTAGAATATGATGCTGGTCACGAAGAAGTGCTATGGAAAGGATGCAGAGGGGCAGTATTGTCTCTACCGCAGAGCTATACGAACTAAACTGGAAAAGGACGAAAATCTGTCCCAAGTTAAGGTGACATCAGTGTTAAAACCCATACTTTCATCCTTTTGCAGCTTAATTCACCTAGTTCAGTGGCAGAAGAGGACGTTACTACGGCTCTGCATCCTTTCCAATGCGCGTCTTCGTGACTAGCACAGGACTCTAGTGTTACTCTATGCCCTATGGTTACAGCTCAGCTTTCAAGATGGAGGCACGCTAATTTTAGGCCAAGTTAGTGTAAAAACAGTGTGTAGTGTTTGTTATTGCTTTTGTTTTTTTATTGTTTTGCTTTTATTTTTATTATTGTTTTTGCTTTTGTTTTACCTTGTTTTTGCTTTTGTTTTTATTTTGCTTTTGTTTTTGCTTTTGTTTGTGCTTTTGTTTTTGCTTGTTTTTGTTCATGCTTTTGTTTTTGCTTTTGTTTTTGTTTTTCTCTGTCAGGCATTAGCTACCATCAGAAGCTGTGGTGAAATTCTTACGAGCTATTCCTTCTCCTAAGTAAGATTTCCTTCTGTAGAAAAAACTGGAGACATAGACAGCTACAAGTGCTCGTGGGCCCTTCGGGCCCTGTCGCACTTGCTCCTGCGGAGGGCTCTCGTGCTGCACGCTTGCTTTCTTGTGTTTCACATTCGTTCCCTGGTGCTTCTCACTCGTTTCTTCACGCTTCGTGTGCGTGTTATGATCATTTCAGGTAATCCGAGTCATGTTTATGTGCTATTCTAGTCTATCAACCACCAAGGCAATAGCGTTGGAAATGCACAGTAAAAGTGCTCAGTTTGGCGGCTCTGATTATCTAAAAAGTATAGGGTCGTGGCACATGGCTCGAGTAGACTCAGTTTCTAAAAGTCCCTGTACTGAATGAACTGTTTTCCGAACCAAACTTTGATTGCTCTTAACTCTATTAAAAAATTATCTGTCGAGAAAGCCATAAAAAACTCTATGGTGTACGCAACCCTAATTTCAAGCACTCAAGCAGGGAGCGGCGTTTTTTGGTCAAAATTTTATCGCTCATTAAATATAGTAAAAGTTTTTCAATCGTGATGGGATCAAGTTTTTTCACATCAGCGAATTTTTTAGCTGTTTTGTGCCAATTTTGGTGCAATTTGAATGTGTAGTTTCGGCTGCCCAAAGTACACACACACACACACACACACACACACACACACACACACACACTTAGCTGCTACTATAGTATATTAGATTTCTCTGTCTGTGTTCGTCAACTGAAAATGAAAAATAAATAAATGGCAACTATGAAAATCCTCCTCTCGTAACCAGGAACTGTTTACGAGGGAAGGAAAGACAGGGAAAGATACTATTATTGTCTGAGTTACGACTGAGACGGAAGGAAAGACAGGGAAAGATACTGTTATTCTCTGAGTTACGACTGGGACGGAAGGAAGGACGGGGAACGATGCTACTGTCCTTAACTGAGACCTCCATTTTTCAATATCAGGTCCGGGTACGTGAATTCCGTTGGGCCTTTGATAAAAGGTTAGAAACAAATCTCCATGGTTACTAGTCAAATCAGCTCTGCAATATGATAAACTGAGCTGACAGGGACTCTAAGGATCTCTGCCAGATAAAAACAGCCACTTATAGATAGATACATACATAGATAGACAGGTACATTGGTAGAGAATAGATAGATAGACAGACAGGTAGATAAGTAGGTAGGTAGGTAGGCAGGTTGGTAGGTACAGAAACAGAGAAAATAGGTAGATTGATTGATTGATAGGTAGAGAAGGGTAGGTAGAAAAATAGATTAATAGGTAGATATGTAAATAGGTAGAAACTAACAGGTATAGGTAGGTAGGTAGGTAGGTAGGTAGACTGACGGACTGAGAGAGAGAGAGAGAGAGAGAGAGAGAGAGAGAGAGAGAGAGAGAGAGAGAGAGAGAGAGAGAGAGAGAGAGAGAGAGAGAGAGAGAGAGAGAGAGAGAGAGAGAGAGAGAGAGAATTACTACCTTCTTTAGTAAACAGCTAAAACACACACACACACACACACACACACACACACACACAAAACAAAGAACAAATATTAACTAAACAAAAACAGCGAAGCAATGCGTATTTTTTAGTTGCCTTCAAAATAGATTAAAAATATATACTGTATATACTGGAACCCCATTCCCCACCCCCCTTTTTTTTCTGTGCTGGATCCGATCCTGTGTGTGTGTGTGTGTATGTGTGTGTGTGTGTGTGTGTGTGTGTGTGTGTGTGTGTGTTTAAAAACTGGATAATTTCTCGGAACCAGTAGCGTTGAATGGAGTAAGGAGTTCCAGGGATTGGAGTCAGTGTCGCTTTCCAGGTAATATACGTGACGCCCTTTACTGGTGGTGGAGAGTGACGCCTTCACGTGGTGGCACTCATAACCAGGTGGCTCCACTGCCTGGTTATACAAACGTCCCTCAACGCCCTCCCTATTCCCCAGATGGTGGGTGGTGGACTGTATGAGTAGGGTAGCTTCAGGCTCCAGTCCATTGAGTTCACGCTGAGATGAGCCTGGGTTTGTAACTACTGCTACATCTACTGCTGCTCCTGTTACTACTATTACCACTATTCCTATTACTGCTACTATTGCTGCTGCTACCATTACTACTAGTCTTACAGGAACTTTGTAGCTTCTGGTAGTGTGTTTTGTAGGTCAGTTATACATATATTAGACTCATGGACGAGCGGTTGTTATGCGTGAGTAGTTTTGTAAGTAGATAATCTTTGTTCCCTTTTGTCATGCAATGACAGGAGAGGTAAAGATTAGTAGGGGACTATTTTTATTTGTCTTGGAAATATTAACGAAGTCTCTCACACACGAGTGAAGTATAGAGTCCCGCGAGCTACCTCCCTGTCTCACTCTCTCTCTCTCTCTCTCTCTCTCTCTCTCTTTTCCACCCTCTCGCCCATGTTGCTAGCCTCCTTCTCCCTTCTACCTGCCGGTTCTATGGCCAGTCCCCTTCTGAGCTCAGATTCCTACATTCTCGTGTAGCAGCGGTCGTGTCACGTGTCCTCTACTGTCGAGGAAGCTTCTAGAATACTGTATGTCTGTGTGTATATACTGCTGCTGGTGCATGATCAACATTCCTTCACTTAAAGAGTTGCAAACTAATTTCCTGTTCCCACACCTTGTCTGGTGCTCTGTCTATATATATATATCTATCTATCTATCCATCATGCTTTCTGTTATGATTTGTATTTATAATATGGAGTCCTGACATCGCTCGGTCACGCAGCTGGCGGTCCTCCAACAGCAATCATCCTTGACATATGCTAATCTATTAATACATAATAGTCTCCTTTTTCACTCTTAATATGTAATATTGATTATAATACTGTACAGATATAATATTCATGGTAATATTGCAATAATCCAGTAATATTACATTTTAAACAAGTTGTATACATAATTGAATATGGTTAAATTGGTTATTGTATTACATTTTGTAAAATGTGTATGTATTATAGTAAAATACATATATGCAAAAAAAAAAAATAGTTCAAAGTTAAGATTATGGTAAGAGCTATTAATATTTCAAATAGAGATAATGATACTGGTATACTTCTATATCATGTCATTCTTCTTTTTTATATATATAAAATTAATACTATATACAAAATATGTACATTTCATTCAGGGGGGTTAACTTGGATGCTTACCCTACCCCCACCAAATACTGACTCCAAATTTGCAATTCTTCCATGCATTCTGTGCATTGTGAACAGCACTACTGCAAATACAATGCGGAAGATTATAAAGACAGTAGGTGCTGGGCTATACACATAATATGGGTTGAACATACTCAAACTCAAATCTTCCCAGGGCTTCATTGTTTCATTATCAGTTGCATAGTTTCACTACGCTTTATCGGTGTTGTCCGAGGTTGCATAATTGCTGGCTAATTCCCTTGGGACCCCCCCTTTTTTTAAGGTTTAGTTTATATTGCACAGGTAGTACTGAAAATGATATTAAATAGCCTCATATTTTGTTACTTTATATAAAAGATATATATACACTATATACAGTATTAACTATATACACTGACTTGTTCACTTGTACTATCTTGGGCAATATATGTGTCAGCACTGTGCTGAAATCTTTGTCTTCACGATTGTGTGGAAGATGTTGTTCATTCTTGCTAACGTCATTTGTGTTGGCCAATTTTTTTTTTTTTTTGTAACTTGATTTGTCTGTTTCCACTAGTTAACTTTAATTAATAAACCTTTAATACAGTTCTTTTGATCGCTCACAGAGCAGCTGTGATAGTATATTTTCTTTATCACTTTCTAGATGTAATAATGTACAGTATAGCTGTATGTATGAAACACGTATTTTATGTAGATATAAATGGTAACACTCTTTGGTAGTAAATAAATGCTATAATAATTGAATAAATATATACAGTGTAGAATATTTATTGTTGGTGCAAGTATATAGTGACAATTATGCAGATAACTGAAGAAGGTACAGTATGTGTACGTAAGTTGTAACTATACAACACGTTCTATATGTTTGTGCAGAAATTTTTTGTCTATCACTGTGTATTGTATTAGTAACTATGTAACTCACTAGTTTTTACAGTGGTGGGAATGGTGTGAGTGGTGGTGAGTGGTGGTGTCACACACGAGTTGATTGACGTGGCATCGTCTCAGCAAACACGTATGGTGACGTCGACTTCCAACACTGGTAGCTGTGGTGAGTAAATGAGTAGCGACGAGTAACTTGAGTGAAGATGAGTGAGTAAGATGAGTTGTGAATATGGGCTTGGTTTTTGCTTCGTCGTCTTGACCTTCTCGCACTCCTGCGTCAGTGGTGGAAGTTGGGTGGAGGTAGGGGAGAGAGGAAGGTGAGGTCAGGTGGTTGTGAGTTGTGAGTCGTGTCTCGCTCTTCGTTTGTTTGTTTTGTTTTTCTTACTCGATGTATTCTTGGTCCTTTTTTTTCTTGTGATTTACTCGTTGTGGGATGAAGACTGTCACTGCTTGTAGGTGCGTGTAGAAGATTACAGAGATGTCTTGTAGACTTGTTACTTGTAGTTGATCGTAAATGGTTGTAGTTCGTTGGGTCGCCGTAGAAATTGGAATATTGTTTGTATCAATATTTTGTTAAACTACTGGCAAGGCGTCGTGTGACCTCTTCACTTCTACATCAGAGAGATGATCGGGGAGACGGAGGGGGGTTTGGAGAGAATACTGTCAGGAGCTGCTTGTGAGTTGTTGGTTGTAAGAGGTATTGTTTGTTTTCAATCTTGATAATGTAGACTCAACTGTACACTCATAGACTCGTAGGCTCGTAGGCTTGTAGACTCGTAGGCTCATAGGCTCAGGCTCGTAGGCTTGTAGACTCGTAGGCTAGTAGGCTTGTAAACTCGTAGGCTTGTTGTATTTTGTAGGACTTCACTGTAGAACTGAAGCTAATCTTGGTTAGAGTCTCACCTGCTTTTGTAGAAATTCACTGTAGATTAGTAGACGAGGTTCGTACATTCCCTGCCACCATATCTTACAGAAACTTTGTAGCTTCTTGCAATGTATTTTGTAGATCAGTTATATATATATTAGACTCGTGGACGAGCGGTTGTTATACGTGAGTAGTTTTGTAAGTAGATAATCTTCGTTCCCTTTTGTCATGCAATGACAGGAGAGGTAAAGATTAGTATGGGACTATTTTTATTTGTCATGGAAATATTAACAAAGTCTCTCACACACGAGTGAAGTATAAAGTAGAGTCCCGCGAGCTACCTCCCTCTCTCTCTCTCTCTCTCTTCCACCCTCTCGCCCATGTTGCTAGCCTCCTTCTCCCTACTACCTGCCGGTTCTATGGCCTGTCTTCTTCTGAGCTCAGATTCCTACATTCTCGTGTAGGAGGGGTCGTGTCACGTGTGCTCTACTGTCGAGGAAGCTTCTAGAATACTGTATGTCTGTGTGTATGTACTGCTTCCGGTGCACGATCAACATTCCTTCACTCAGAGTTGCAAGCTAATTTCCCGTTCCCTCACCTTGTCTGGTGCTCTGTCTATCGATCTATCTATCCAATTATCCATTATGCTTGCTGTTATGATTTGTATTTATAATATGGAGTCCTGACACTATCAGTTTTAACTACTACTACACCTACTACTGCTACCAGGCTTGGATTAATTTGACCAGTGAAGGTCAGTTACAATTTCAGTTACAAATACTTAACTAGTTTTATTTACAAATTCAGTTACAAATACAAGATTCAAATACCGTCATATTTCAGTTAGCTAAAATTAATGATGTACTGTGTATGTAAATCGTGTCTTGTTTGTCTTCTATCTATCTATTTATTGCCAGACGCCTCAAACCTGTTTGAGGTGGCCACAAACAAATCGCCTCCAAGTCGCCCTGTCCCCCGCCATTTCACTGCCCTGCTCCCAACTCACACCCCCCTCTCTCATATACCTCTCCATCCCATCCCTCCATCTCATCCTCGGCCTCCCCCTCCCTCTTCCCCCTTCCACCTCACTCACATACACTCTCTTCGTCAGTCTTTCACCCTCCATCCTCTCCACATGGCCAAACCACCTCAGTGTGTTCCTCATAACGCTTCCTATCACATCCACATCAACACCACAACGCTCCTTTATATCCTCATTCGTCAGCCTGTCTCTCCATGTGACTCCACAGGCTCCTCTTAAATAACTCATTTCCACTGCTCTCACTCTTGACTTGTGTCCTTCCAACAACGTCCAAGCTTCACTTCCGTACGTTAGAGTTGGTATCACAATACTGTCATGTAGTAACTTTTCACTTCCATGCTCACTTCCCTGTTTCTTATCACTGCTTTCAAAGAACCAGCAACCTTTCTTCCCTGCTGTACCCTTTCAAGCACTTCACCCTCCAAACCTCCATCCTTACTCATCACACTACCCAAGTACTTAAACGTACTCACATTTTCCAATTCTGAACCATCCAACCTCGCTGTACATTCACTGACTTCACCTCTCTCAAAGGCCATGACTTTACTCTTCCCTACATTCACCTTTAGATTCCGTTTCTTACACACTCTCTCAAACTCATCCACCAAGACTTGCAGCTCCCCTTCGTCTTCACTCAACAACACAGTATCATCTGCAAACAACAGTACAGGGAGTTTCCAAACACTATCCTCTCTCACCAGGGCCACTCCAACATCCACTACCCTACCTTGTACCTCTTTTATTACCCCATCCAACCATGAACAACCTGGAGACATGACACATCCCGGTTTCAAACCAACTTTCAAAGAGAAAAATTCACTTAGTTCACCATCCACACGCACTGCAGTCTTCGCACCATCGTACATACTCTTCACAGCATTCAACAACTTCCCATCTACTCCATATATTCTTAACACTTTCCACAATCCTTGTCTATCCACCCTGTCATATGCTTTCTCCAAATCCATGAAAGCCGCATACAACTTCTTTCCCTTCTCTAGAAACTTTTCCACTAAAGATCTAAGAATGAATATCTGATCTACACAACCTCTTCCCTTCCTAAAGCCTCCCTGTTCTTCTCCAACTAATTTCTCTGTTCTTTCTCTAACTCTGGCAGTAAGTATCCTACCATACACTTTTCCTATTATACTAAGAAGAGAAATGCCCCTATGATTACCACACACTTCTTTTTCCCCTTTTCCTTTGTACAAGGGAATAATTATACCTGACTTCCAATCCTCCGGGACTCTACCTTCCTCCCAGGCCAATCTGCACAACTTCCACATCCATTCTACTACTATCTCTCCCCCATGATTCAGCATTTCACCACACACTCCATCAATTCCTGGGGCTTTCCCCAATTTAACTTTCTTCATTGCTTCCACAATTTCTATCCTACTGATTTCTTCCTGTCTTCTCACCTCCCTCCTTCTCGCAGCCATTCCCCAGCCACTTATACTCACATTACTTCCATCCTCTACATTCAACAATTCCTTAAAGTGTTCTCTCCATCTGATCACTTTTTCTCCCTTCTCCACTAGTAATCTACCATTTTTATCTTTCACTCCCCTGCTAACTTCACTTCCACCCTGTCTTACTCTTTTCACCTCTCTCCAGAACATTTTCTTACAGTCCCTCCACTTTACACTCAAATTCCTTCCAAATTCCTCATCCACTCTTTTCTTACTCTCTCTCACTAATCTTTTCACCTCTCTCTTTCTTTCTACATATAACTCTCTCTTCCGCCTCTCAACTTCTTCCAAGCCCCTATTTCTCATCCATTCATTGTATGCTTTCTTCTTTTGTGCCACAGCCTGTTTCACCTCTTCAGTCCACCACGCTGTTCCTTGCACCCCCCTCCGTCTTCTCTTCCTTCCACACACCACATCACATGCTGCACATATTTCTTCTGTAAATATCCTACACACACCTTCCACGTTTCCCATCTGCTCCAATTCATATTTGCCCAATCGTTCCTCCACTTCTCTCTTATACTCTGCCTTTTTCTCATCCTCTTGTAACCTTTCCACTCTCCTTGCAACTACTCCTTCCTGTCGTCTTTCCCTTCTGCTATTCCTCCATCTTACTTCAATTCTAATTCTGGCCACCACCAAGTAGTGGTCAGAAAGTCCACTCCCCCAAACTCTGTAAACTCTTGCATCCATTACATATCTTCGCATCCTTTCATCCACACACACATAATCAATCATTGCCTTCCTTTCATTCAGTTCACCACCCACCCTTTTCATCACTCGCCATGTATACCTGTGGATCATTTTATGCCTGAAGAGGGTACTGGCTATCACCAACCCCCTCCCAGCACAAATGTCCACTAACGCACTCCCATTCTCATCTATCTTAGCAGGCACACCCCACTCACCAACTATTCCATCCACCTTCACATTCCCAACTTTACCATTCATATCACCATTCAAAAACACTCTCTCATTCCTTCCAAACTTTTCCATGCACACTTCTACATTTGTCCAGAACTCTTCTCTCACTCTTCTAGCACGATCTTGCGTTGGCGCATACACACACACAATCGTCCACATTTGTATTCCAACTTTCAACTTTACCCACACAGTCCTTGTTTGTCTTGTAATTGTCTATGTTTTCCTCTTAATATTTCTGTGATTGTTGAGAGAGAGAGAGAGAGAGAGAGAGAGAGAGAGAGAGAGAGAGAGAGAGAGAGAGAGAGAGAGAGAGAGAGAGTTAACGTACCACTTTGTGTGGATTTTTAATATTCATTGGAGATAATTTCCTTTAAGTAGCAGTCTTCATTTTCCCCTCTGGTCTGGCTATTATTATCACCGCTCCAACTGCTTCTAGCATACACTGCTATAATAATAGTATTAATAAATTCTGCAAACTACCTCCTGATTGGAATTTCACAACCGTAAGGAACAAAGACAGTTAATGTTAGTGACCATCAAGTACAACCTTGCCTAACCACCAAACTCACCATTCCATTACTAACCCCCTCCCCAGACTTTACCTCCCCATCCCTGTCGAACGAACATGTACTGGACCTGATTGAGCTTACGACCCGACTCACTCCGTTAAAATGTTATGTATTTATGTATTCAGGGTAAATGGTGCGGGGAGGTAAAGACAGGCTTTGAAAAAGGGACAGAAAAGGATATATTCAGGCTGTCCTTTTTGGCTTAAAATAAAGAGGACAACATGACTTCAAAAAGGACAGATTGTCCCTAAAAGGACAGACCTGGCAACCCTGATGCTCCTATTGCCCCCTCAAAGCCATGCGTTGTAGCGTTGCCAAGGTCACCGATGCAACTAAACTTGTTACCAAAAGCGCTGGACTCGTTAAATACATAAAAGTCCACAAAACAGCCATAAAATGTGCTAGAAATCTCTAGAACAATGTTTAAATTTTGTAAATATTTCGTGTTAGATTTCTTACTGCAACAATTGACGCTAAAATGTCATGATTATCTCTAGATCTATTTGAAAAAAAAAAGCTAACTTTGGCAACCCTTTCATTTTATTTTGTTTACGAGCCCAGTATAATGGGAGTCTATATTAATTTCTATAAAATAATAAAACACATACTGTGCCACAACTATGACGTATATTACAGTACAAAGAAAAAAATACCCAGTTACTACTACTACTAATACTACCACAACAACAACAATAACAACAACAGCTGCTACTACTACTACTACAACCACAGCTACTACTACTACTGCTGCTGCTGCTACTACTACTACTACTACTACAACCACAGCTACTACTACTACTGCTGCTGCTGCTGCTGCTCTTGCTGCTACTACTACTACTACTACTACTACTATTGCTGCTGCTGCTGCTGCTGCTGCTATTATTACACATGCTTAAATATGATGAAAATAATAAAAGATTTACTTCGTATTAAAGTGGATGGGATGAAAGTGGATGGAAGTGGATGAAAGTGGATAGGATGAAAGTGGATGAAAGTGGATAGGATGAAAGCGGAGGAAAATGGATAGGATGAAAGTGGATGAAGGTGGATAGAGTGAAAGTGAATGAAAGTGGAGACGATGAGAGTAGCCCCTGGTGATGGGACGGAAAAATACTATGTCCAAGGAGCTTACTGTAATTACAAGCGGAGGAGAGGAAGAGGAGGAGGAAGAGGTGGAGGAGAGGAGAATAGATAAGAGGTGATTAGAAGAGAAGAAAGAGGAGGATCAGGAGGAGGTGGAATGAAAAAAGGAATGGAGGAGGACGACGAAGATAAAGATGGTGGACTGAAGAAGAGTAATTTACCGCTGCAGTCCACCGCGCTCACATTCAGATGAACCTGGGACTGCTACTACAGTACCACTACTACTACTACTACTACTGCTGCTGCTGCTGCTGCTGCTGCTACTTCTGTAGTAGTCGTTGTAGTAGTAGTAGTAGTAATAGTAACAGTAGTAGTAGTAGTAGTTCCAGGAGAAGGAGGAGCAGGAGCAGCAGCTCCAAGTTATCTGGAACGTGAACCCAGTGGACTGCAGGCTGAAGGTGTCATCTTGCAGTCCACCATCCTCATTTCGGTGGATAGGGAGGGAGTTGAGGGACGTTTGTTTAACCTGGCTGTTCCATCACCGCATTATATCAGTGCCACCACGTGAAGGCGTCTCTACCCAGCACCATCTTCCCTGTCTGTCCAGTTACTCTATACTCATTTTACTCTGACTTGGCCTAAAGTTACCATCCAGCCATCTTGAAAGTTGGTTGTGAAAATAGATCAGCGCTAGAATATGATGCTAGTCACGAAGAAGTGCTGTGGAACTGTGAAGTAAGACATACTTCTTTCACCTTAGCTTGACCCAGATTTTTTTCCTTTTGCAGTTTATTTAACGTAGCAGGAAGGTCAGTGATACGGCTCTACGTCCTCCCCATTGCACCTCTTCGTGACTAGCATCATGGTCTCGTGCTAGTCTAATTTTACAGCTCAGCATTCAAAATGGAGAGATGGTAATGTTAGGCCAAGTTAGGGAGAAAAGAGTGTTATGGATCTGCATCCTTTCCATAGCACTTCTTCGTGGCCAGCATCATACTCTAGCGCTATATAAACATCCAAAAAATTTACCGCACAGTTGAAATTCACAATTACTTCATCATCGTCATCATCACCATCATCACCATCATCATCAATCATCATCATCATCAGCAGCAGCAGCATGATCACCATCATCATCATCATCACTATCATCATCATCATCGTCATCATCATCATCGCCACCATCATCATCATCTGCAGGATCTGTACACTCAAGAAAGCCGATAGATAGATAGATAGATAGATAAATATAAAGAATGTGTTACCAAAATATGCCCACAAGTACATATATATTTTTTTTCAAAGCGTTTGTTGAATCTCTGCCTCAAAAAGTAATATAATAACCAACTTTGCAGCCTTCAAGGACGAAGACCTGGGCCAAGTTAAGGTGAAAGAACTGTAGGTGTCCGAAAAACTACCCACGCCTCTCAAAATTACTAGTATATAGCCTATCGTTTACGTCTATCTATCTATCTATCAGTCTATCTATATCCAGACTCCATAATCCCGTAAGGGGTAGCCGTTTGTCTTTGAATTAGTTGTTTTACGGGGAGGGGCACTAACCCTTCGCCAACCCACTTGTTTATAAAGGCTCCAACATGCTTGTATGCGTCGGCCTTGGTCACCTAATGGCGGCTCGCCACGCTACTCGATCTCTGGCAGCCTCCCTATTCAGTCTTTTATCCCTGAGGTCACACTAGGACCTTGTCCCACGTCTTTTTTTATCTGCCTCTCGCAACTCTACCCCCGACGTTCACGCTTGTCAATTTCCGCACCCAACTGTCATCCCCCATGTTCTCCAGATGCCCAAACCAACCCAATCTACCCTTCCTCATCACAACACCAATACACTTCAGTCCCATCCGTCCTCTTAACTCTTCAGTCACAATCGAAGCCTCCTCTCCCCAGGCCTCGCATTCAAGGACGCACTACACATCAACCTAATCATTGTCACTTCTGTATGTTTGAAGCTACCGGTACGAATACCCTCATTCCTTTACTGCCCAGGCCTCACTACCATGCAGCATTACACTCCTAACACATGCCACAAAAAGATCCCTTAGCACTGAGTGAGAGGCAACAGCTCCTTGAACGTTCTCCAACCACTCCTCTCCCTAGCCACAAAGCTAACTCCAACCCCACTTCAAGCACATAACATGTCTCCCAAATAACAAACCTCATCCACACACTCAAGAGACTCGTCACCAAGATCAATCTTTTCAAGCCTGGCAATCTCTACATGCTCTCCCCGACACACCGCAGACACACCAAATCATTAATTATATAACATTTTTTTTAACCGTGTACAGTATTGAATTTCTGCCTCAAAAAGTAATATTAATAAGTTTGCAGCTTTCATTGACGAAAATCTAGGTCAAGTATAGGCAAAAGCCCCATAACCATCCTAGAACAGTATCCAAGACACTGTAGTTGTCACTTACGGTATATATATGACTTATATTTTGTCAGCGATTTAAAAAACGCAAAAGAATAGGCAAAATGCTCAGCTACCCCAGCTTCATCTTGCTGTGCTACGTGGCCTTCGTCGCCGTCTGCACCGTGGCGTACCTGTTCAGCTGGTTGGAATGCTTGAGGGAGTTTTACGACTTCCTCTTCCGGACCTTCAGTCGAGGCAGGGAGCCACGCCCCCTCTGGCTGGACGTGTTCTGGCTCGTCGTGAAGGTCATCCGCAGGCTCCTGATCCTCTGCCTCCTCTGTGTCATCATCCTCATTATCCTCCCCGCCTTCTGAGCCTCGAGGAGTGGCCAGACGGCGGTGACGAGGGAGAGAGAGTGGCTCCTCGTTTTCCTCGTCCTCTTCCTCCTCGTCATTCCCACCTTCTGAGCCTGGAGGAGCGGATGGAGGGGTGGAGAGACAGCGAAGAGGAGGATGAGAGAGGGTGAGAGGAAGAGAGAGGGAGGATGTGAGGATAGGGTGTGAGAGAGGGGAAGAGGTGTTACTGAGGTCTTACCCCAACACCTCAGTTGATTCCTTCTGCCCCAGCGGTATACCTCGTCTCCTCCAAGTATAATTCATCCTCTGAGGTATACATCTCAGAGCTACACTCGTACATTGTCCTCAGAGCTACACATATTACCCTTTGAAGTTTTCAGCATCATGACTCGCATCACTGGAATATGATGCAAGTCACGAAGAAGTGCTGTGAAAAGGACTTAGAGCTACAGTATTACCTTATCCTTCCACTGAGCTACATGAAATCAATGGCAACACGTCAAAAATCTGGGCCAAGTTAAAGTGGAAGGAGTATATACAGATGGCATCGCTTTTCCCCTTAACATTACACATCATCCAATCCTGTGTTGCCCCATGAAGAGTGTAGGAGCCCTGGGCTAGGCAGGTTGGTCCTGACATTTAAGATGAGAGTGACCAGCCTCACTCATGCATCCCTGAGTGGCATTACGTGAGCAACAAACCCCAACCATCCCTTGGATATAAACTTACACAGGCTCAATCCCATTGGAGTACCTTAATTACCCACTAAACCACCAGGCGCCATAATTTGGTTATATGGTTACCACCCAGAGTAGTAAATGGTTTCTTGGTGAACAGGATGCCATTTGGCTTGTCATTCAGTGTACAATCACCCATAGACCCAAGAAAGAGGAAAGAAAGACAGAAGAGGAAGGAAGGAGAAATGGAAAGACGAGAAGAAAGAAGTCACCCAAGAGCAGCACTACATCGAGTGAGTGGATGGTGAGCGCCCTCACCTACCACTAACCTGTCCTACAAATGTTCGTCCTTATCCAGTTTATTTCACGTAGCTCAGTGACAGAAAATTTCAAATGCACTTCGAAACATCACTGGGGAAAATTGAGATTAACCATTTATGTTTTTAGTTAACCATTTCTGAGTTAACCATTTTTGAGTTAAGCATTATTTTAGTTAACCATTTATTTAATTAACCAATATTAAGTTAACCATTTTTGAGTTAACCATTTTTTGAGTTAACCATTTTTGAGTTAACCATTTTTGAGTCAACCATTTTTGAGTTAACCATTTTTTGAGTCAACCATTTTTTGAGTTAACCATTTTTTGAGTTAACCATTTTTGAGTTAACCATTTTTGAGTTAACCATTTTTGAGTTAACCAGTTTTGGGAATCATTTTTCGAGTGACGCATTTTTAGGGTTAACCATATTTTGAGTTAACCAGTTTTGAGTTAACCATTTTTTTACTTAACCATTTTTTTTTTCTTTTTGTTACGCGAGAAAGATTACATGGAAACAGCAGGTGTATTTGGGGGGCATATAATTCAGACAATATTTAATGATGAGGTAAACAAAATAACTATACATTATAACACAGAGATCATAATTTATCTGTATAAGTTTAGAAGTTCATCAAGAATACAAGAATTGGCACAGGTTGTGTTAGGAAGAATACTGCCACCGTATTCCCTGCGTGTCGTAAAAGGCGACTAAAAGGGGCGGGGTGAGGGGACTAGGGACCCCCTCCTCTGTTTTTTAGTTCCTAAAAAGAGACAGGCCAGAGAAAGGGATGGGGGATGGAGTTATCCCCGTACCCTGAAGATTGGGTCTATGAATGTGCGTGGATGTAGTACAATTGAGGCTAAAAGGGAGGAGATTGGGAGAATGTTTGTGAGAAGAAAGTTAGATGTGTTAGCTTTGAGTGAAACCAAGATGAAAGGGAAGGGGGAATCTATGTTTGGAAGTGTGAATGGAAGATTGTCAGGTGTTGATAGAGGAAGGGCAAGAGAAGGTGTGGCCTTGTTAGTGAGTCCGGAAGTACAGCAGTGTGTGATTGAATGGAAGGAGGTGTCATCGAGACTGATGTGGGTGAAAGCGAAATTTGAACGTGAGTTGTGGGTGTTTGTGAATGCATATGGGCCTGGTAGTGAAAGAGATGAACAAGAGAGGGAGTCTTTCTGGAATGATGTTGATGAGTGTCTGCAGAGTTTTGGAGCGAATGTGAATGTGGTAATGATGGGAGATCTGAATGCTAGAGTGGGAAATGTAGCAGTTGAAGGTGTAGTTGGTATGCATGGTGTGCCTGGAAGAAATGAAAATGGGGAACGAATGATAGCGATGTGTGTTGAGCGAGAGATGGTGATTGGGAATACGCTGTTTGAGAAGAAAGATATTTATAAGTATACATGGGTGAGACAGGAGGGTGGAAGGGTTGTTGATAGAGCCTTGATGGACTATGTGGTTGTGTCTAGGAATGTAATAGGAAGATTGTTGGATGTGAGAGTTCTGAGAGGGGAGGGTGGAGGTATGTCTGACCACTACCTGGTGGAGGGAAAGTTAAGAGTAGGTAAGAGATGGGTGAGAGCTAGGAGGGTTAGGTGTGGCAGGGAGGTTTTGAAAGTGAGTGAGTTGGATAAAAGAGAGAAAAAGATAGAGTATCAGGAGAAATTGGAAGATGAGTGGAACGCAGTGAAAGATCGTGAAAATGGCAGCGTGGAGGAGGAATGGCAGTTGTTTAAGAGTGCTGTGGTGGGGCATGCAGAAGAGGTGTGTGGTGTGAGACGTGTGGGTGGTGGTGTAAGAAAAGGAAGTGAATGGTGGTGCGAGGAAGTAAGTATGGCTGTGGCTGAGAAGAGACGTGCATATGAAGTGTGGCTGCAGAGGAAGGATGAGATGTCATATGAAAGGTATAAGGAAAAGAGGAATAGAGCGAGAAGGGCTGTGCGTGATGCTAAAGTGGCAGCAGATGAGAGGTGGGGTAGGCGGCTGACAGAGAATTTTCAACAGAATAAGAAAATGTTTTGGAAGGAGGTGAAAAGGGTGCGAAAGGGAGAGTCTGGGAAGGAAGAACGAGTAAAAGCAGAGGATGGAAGGATGTTAATTGAGATGGATGCAGTAAGGAAGAGATGGGCAGAGTATTTTGAAAGATTGTTAAATGTAGAGGAGGAAAGGGTGGCTGAGATTGTGGCCGATAGAAGGGTGCAAGGAATAAATGTGTTGGGAGAGTTAAATGATTCTTTGATCACGAAGGAGGAAGTGGAGAAGGCAGTAAAGGAGATGAAAACAGGGAAAGCTGCAGGTATGGATGGGTGTGCTGTGGAATGCCTGAAGGGTGGTGGAGTGACTATTGTTGACTGGTTAGTAAGATTGTTGAATGTGTGCTTTGAGAAAGGTATGGTGCCATTTGACTGGGCAAGTGCTTGTGTGGTCCCGTTGTATAAAGGCAAGGGTGATAAGTATGAATGTACTAGCTTTAGGGGTATAAGTCTGTTGAGTGTTGTAGGTAAAGTGTATGGTAGAGTGTTAATTATGAGAGTTAGAGAGGGTACAGAGGGAGTGATTAGTGATGAGCAGTGTGGCTTTAGGAGAGGGAGGGGATGCGTTGATCAGGTGTTTGCTGTGAGACAAGTGTGTGAAAAGTATTTAGCGAAAGGCAAGGAGGTGTTTTGGGCATTTATGGATTTAGAGAAAGCTTATGATAGAATTGATAGGGAGGCTTTGTGGACTGTTTTAAGATTGTATGGACTTGATGGTAGGTTACTAAAAGGGGTGAAAAGTTTTTATGTAAATAGTAGAGCGTGTGTAAGAGTGGGAAATGCTGTGAGTGATTGGTTTCCCGTGAGAGTGGGGCTGCGACAGGGATGTGTGATGTCGCCTTGGTTGTTTAACATTTACATGGATGGTGTTGTAAGGGAGGTGAATGCAAGAGTTTTAGGTGGTCTGAGTCTGGTAAATGTCGATGGAGGAGAGTGGAATCTGAAGCAGCTGCTGTTTGCAGATGATACTGCACTGGTGACTGATTCAGAGGAGAGATTGAGACAGTTGGTAGAGGAGTTTGGAAGGGTGTGTGAAAGGAGGAAATTGAAAGTAAATGAGAATAAGAGTAAAGTGATGAAGTGTACGAGGTTGATAGATGGTAGGGGGATGAATATAGTTTTGAATGGTGAGTTGCTTGAGGAGGTAGATTGTTTTAAATATCTAGGGTCACATGTTGCTGTGGATGGAAGAATAGATGCAGAAGTGAAGTTTAGAATAAATGAAGTAGGAAAGGTGCTGGGAGGAATGAAAAAAGTGTTTAAATGTCGTTCGCTTAGAATGGATGTAAAGAGAAGGCTGTATGAGGGTGTTGTGGTACCGACTGCATTATATGGGGCTGAAACATGGAATATGGGTGTAGCAGAGAGGAAAAGTTTGAATGTAATGGAGATGAGATGTCTGAGGAGTATGTGTGGAGTGACGCGTATGGATCGAGTGCGAAATGATGAAGTGCGAAGGAGAACTGGAGTTGTTCGGGAGATGGCTGGTAGAGTTGAGCAGAGGGTGTTGCAATGGTTTGGGCATATGGAGAGAATGGATAATGAGCGATTGGTGAAAAAGATAACTAGATCTGATGTGAGAGGTGTAAGGCTGAGAGGAAGACCACGAATAGGATGGATGGACAGTGTGAAGAGAGCGCTGGATGCGAGAGGGATGTCTGTTGAGCAAGGAAGAGTGGCTGTGCGTGACAGAAATAAATGGAGAGAAATTGTGAATGAATAAGTGATGACGCAGCCCTGAGGGGATATTCTCCCGCATTTGGTCTGATCAGCTAGTCAGGTCAGGTGCGGGTAAGGGGATGGATCTATTATGATGTGGCAGGGGTAAACCAGTTCTGCTGTCGGGCCCTGCTGCGGATGTCACTGATTGCATTGTGCAGTTGACCCTTGTGCGGTGTGATGCGGTGAGGATCTGTCCGTTTTCCCCTTTGGAGCTAAGATGCGAATGAATGTGTTTGAATGGATGAGTAAATGGAGAGTGAGTCGTCCTGTCTCGGCTACCTCCCTTTTCTTGGGGGAAGCAGCCTAGGTATATAGATAGATAGATAGATCTATCTATCAATTGCCAGAAGTCTTAATCCCGTATGGTGTGGCCACAAACAAATCGCCTCCATGTCGCCCTGTCCCCTGCCATTTCGCTGCCCTCCACCCAGCTCACACCCCTCTCTCATATACCTCTTCACTCCATCCCTCCATCTCATCCTCAAATAAAGGATAAGTTAGGGTAGAAGTTTTGGTCTAATAGGATGGAGGCTTCCAAGTGGGGGCTTCCAACTAGGGGTCTCCAACTGAAGGTTTCCAACTGGGGGCTTCCAACTGAGGGTTTCTAACTGGGGGCTTCCAATTGGAGGTTTCCAGCTAAGGGTTTCCAACTGAGGGTTTCCAAATGGGGGCTTACAACTGGGGGTTTCCAACTGAGAGTTTCTACTGGGGGCTTCCAACTGAGGGTTTCCAGCTGAGGGTTTCCAACTGAGGGTTTCCAACTGGGGGCTTCCAACTGGGGGCTTCCAACTGGGGGCTTCCAACTGGGGGCTTCCAACTGGGGGTTTCCAACTGGAGGCTCCCAGCATTACAGCTGGACTCTTTTTCCGGTCACTTGACCTAAAATTGCCATATCTTCATCTTGAAATAACACTTTGAATACTTTAACACTAGAATATGCTGCTAGTCACGAAACAGAGTTACAGAAAGGATGTAGAGCATAAAGATATGATGGTTTGGTGGTTGCAACAATCTAGCCTCTCTCTCTCTCTCTCTCTCTCTCTCTCTCTCTCTCTCTCTCTCAATCAGGAGCACAGGGTCCCGGGACTAGGCTACTAGGAGCTGTTGAAGGCGAGGGTGACCAGCCTCTTCTGCCCCTGAGTGGCATTATGTAAGCAATAAACCCCAGCCACAACTCTGAAGTAATCCAGTATGGGCCCCATCTGGTTGAAGCGCCTTGACAGACCACCAGGCCTCATTTGATTATATGGTTAGCACCCAGCGTAGTAAATGTTTTCCTGGATTACAAAAAACCGTTTGGCTTGCCACTCAGTGTAAGACACTCTCAAACTGGGAGTCATGGACCCCAAGGGGGCCCGGCAGGATTTTAGTGAGGCCATGGCGGGCTAGTGTAAATAGTAAATCAGAGTGTCTGTGATATCGCAGTAAGAGTCCTCTTGGTATTTTCCACATGTCTATGTGAATCTGGTGTCTCCATCCTTCTACACGTAAATCGCACTCAGAGTCCTCTTACCATTTTCCACAGCATTATGTCAGTCTCCTTTCTCCATCCTCCTACACATAAAAAGTATATGCTAAAACCGGCTGGATGTGGAGCCAGATATGAGATGAGCGCTATCAGTAACTCAGTCTTGACTCAGTCGACTGACTGAAAGCAAACAGTGTCATCCATGTCACTGATATGTAACAAAATATGCATTCTGATGGATAGCTGTAGGTATTGAAATAAATGGAAGGCATCAAAACAGTTTTTTTATCATATTTGTGAAGGGCTTGAAAGAAAATTGAAAGAGTGCCACGAGGATGTTAAGATCCCAACAAGTGGGGAATGACGTGAAAAAGTTTGAGGAACACTGGTGTAGAGTCACCTTACGGTTCTTCTACATCAAGTGAGTGGGTGGTGAGCGTCTCAACTACCTCAAAGACTGTTCTAGTAGTAGTAGTAGTAGTAATAATGGTAGTGGTGGCAGTAGTAATATTAGTACAGTAGTAGTAGAAGTAGTGGTAATGTTGATGGAGGTGGTTGTACTTGTAGTGGTAGCAGTGGTAGTAGTGGTAGTAAGAGTAATAGTAGTAGTCGTAGTCGCAGTAGTAGTGGTAGTGGTGGTGCTGGTGGTAAGTGTAATAGTAGTCGTAGTAGTAGTAGTAGCGGTAGTGGTGGTTCTAGTAGTAATAGTAATAACAGAAGTGTAGTAGTAGTAGTAGTAGTAGTAGTAGTGGCGGTGGTGGTGGTGGTAGTGTTGGACCTTCGTAGATATCATTTATATATATGTAACTCTTTAGTCTTGTAATAGGTGAGTCTTGAGTTTTGGTTAAAGTTATTTTGGTAATTGAAGAGCAGGAGGAATCAAAGATGAATACAGGGAGTTGATCTTGATTTATTATCTTCAAAGAAAGTCTAAGCTGAGCAGCGTATGTATTATACAGGAACTTAATTTACTAGCTAAGTCTTGTCGGACCCTTCTTCTTACTTGATCCCTCCACTAGCCCCTTTCTGAGCTTTAATTCCTACATTCTTGTTCAGCAAGGGTCGTGTCACGTGTGCCATACTGTTGTTGAAATGTTCTAGAAGCCTGTGTGTGTGTATGGTCACGAGACGCTGTTTGTGGGCTATTGTGCTGGTGTGTTCATTCTGGAGAGTGCTAACGTCACTTCCTTTGGCCCCTAGGTATGACATTGACCTAACCTCTGGACTATTTTATGTATGTTGCTGGTTATTATCTATTAAGATATTTTACAGTCCTGACATCCTCGGTCACCCGAACTGGCGGTCCTCTGACAGCAATCATAATTGACATATGCTAATCTATTAACACATAACATTGATTATAATATTGTATAGATATAATATTCATGTTAATATTTCAATGATCCAGTAATATTACATTTTAAACAAGTTGTATACATAATTGAACAAATGCAATATGGTTAAATTGGTTATTGTATGACATTTTGTAAGATGTGTATGTATAACAGTAAAATCCATATATGCAAGAAAAATAGTTCAAAGTTAAGATTATGGTAAGAGCTATTAATATTTCATATAGAGATAATGATACTGGTATATTTTCATATGTGTCATTCTTCTTTATATATATATATATATATATATATATATATATATATATATATATATATATATATATATATATATAATTAATGCTATATACAAAATATGTACAGTCCATTCAGGGGGGTTAACTAGAGTGCTTACTCTATCCGTAGATTTTATCTCACTTGTGACTCCAACTAAAACTATTTCCATTACAAGGGTGAGGCATTTTTCAATATTAACTATACAAGTCCCCTTTTTCAACTGTACTTCCCCATTCATGTGATTAAGTAGAAATACTTGAGTTTGCCCTTCGTCGCTCATCTGACATAATGCGTTTTCTACTGACAATCCTTTTACTTCACATAATTCTTCTAAGACAAGAACAGTACTATTCCGTAACTTGCTCTTTATGGTAAATTTCATATAGGAGTTAGGTGGTATAACTAAATCATTATTGAGATGGGCAGGAAAAACTGATTAATCAGTACCGTTACCTGGGTTTCTCGTCCCGGAGGCTGGGGGGCGGGGGTGAGTGGATCTATACACTCATCTGTTTGTGTATGTTTGCCTAAGCTTTTAATACTACCAATTCTTTTTGGTTCTGTTTAACTAATCGGTGAGGACTCTGATTGTATTTCCTCTATGAATTCATTATCAAAGTCTATTCCATTCATTTGTGGGAGTAAAGTTATTTTCTCTGTTCTCATGCATCTTAAGCCCAGTAACATATGAGCTTTAATTGCTAAGTTTTCAACGATATAAAAAAATGCAGAGAATGGTCTTGTGGTCTCTGTGAAACTGATGTTTAACCGTACCATACTTTTTACTATGATTTATTTACTATCTACTGTACATAAGTCTAAATCAGATTCTTCCAAAAAAGTTACTTTCTTCTTATTTCTAAAAATTCTCTTTCTTTCTTCTTGTGTTATTAAGTTTACTGGAGAGCCTGTGTCTAAAAATGAGGAAACGTTTTGATCCTCATACAGCTGGTATCAAGATACACTCATTTCCCAACATGCCTCCAATGTGAATTTTAGACTTGCTTTTCTTTACGTTTGTTCGTTTTTTTGTCGTGACTTGGTCTTCCCCTGATTTGAAAATAGACACTAATTTTTCTACTGTTTTGCAGTTACTGGTCCAGTGCCCTTGGCACCGATGATCCCTACAGTAAGGGACCAAATCCTTGTGTCTTTTGTCTATCTTCTTTTGTTTTGATAAAGCATTCATTCTTTGTGTGTCCTGGTTTTGCGCAATAATGACATAGAATGGACCTGTCTCCTGACTGTGATCTACAAAATGATTTCCCATATTTAGTGGTATCTGTGGCGCAAGATCTGCTTGGACTGCGCGAAAACTTGCAAAACTGCCTGTAGCCTGGTGTTTGTGATTGTAGCCTCGACGAGTTTGGTTGTTTGCTCTGCCTGCTTTCGGGTCGTGATCGATTTTGTTCTCTGTTTGGGGTAGTTATAGCTGTTTTCACAGCTGATACTGTCTCAGGCACTCGCATTCTACTAGAATGTGATTGTGTTTCGATCACTTCTGCTTTACTACACTGCATCTCTACCTCGTTCATTAAGTCTAGTAAGCACATACCTGGGATGTACGCTATCGTCTTGGCGATCTTGAGGGTCCTATCAGGTAATTTACACAAGGCAGCTACGTAACAAATGATGTCCACGACGAGGTCTGTGGACATCTTTCCATTTCTTGTTATCCAGTTTGAGTTTTCTAAGGTAGCTAATAATATTTTTTTGATCGTGGAGACATCGGCAGTTAATTCACTGAGCACATGATTTGTAGTGTGCTCCCTTACCAGATCTACAATCTTATGTAATTTTGGGATTATACCTGGCAAAAAGTTCATACCTCCAGAAAATTTCTTCAAAAATTCAGTTTTCAATTCATCATATGTCTTAGCTCGGAGAAGCTTGTCTGGCCTAAGCAAGTTTCCTGCCGGGCACCTTTCCTGATTAATCCAAGAGGAAAAAATAGCAATTTTCTCTTGTTCATCTGTTATGTGCCTTTTTACGAAGATCTGTTCACACTAACTGACCAATGAAATGACATCAATACGGTCTTTTTCTGTGCCAGAGAATTTCGGGACAGGTTTATCCTCATGGTAGACATATATCTGAGTTTGATCCGTGGTATTCATTTTCACTGGTTGCTCTGTTAATTTAACTTGGACTTGTTTATCGTTGTGTGAGGGAATAGTGGAATAGGTTTTCCCTGAATGATGAACTATGTCAAGTATATTTTCATAGGTATGCAAGGCAGAGACTAAGTCCTCACTCGCTACCTCAAAGGGGGTTTCCCAATCATCATCATTATCATCTAGAATTGAGGTACCGGTATTAGTTTCTTTATCTTTAGTTTGTGGTGAATTATGTAGGGTGAGTGTGGTGGCCTGGTGCTCTCCTACTTGTGTATCCTCAGTGGGCACTAACTGTGTATCATCTGGTACTAACACAGGTGGAGGTGAAAATATTCCTGTCATATCACTCAGCTAAAAAGAATTCATGTTGCTAAGGTATGGTGTCATGAAATACGTCTTTTGTTTATATTAACCGCTCCGTGGCCGAAGGCCCGGAATTTTCCGTGCACGCCAGGCTGACGCCGGGGCCATTTTTTGAAGTTTCGAAAATTGATTTTTTTTTCTTGCCATATTGAAGAGAAAGTTCAGATGCACCTAACAGTCCAAATCCCAGCTTCCTAGACGCATTTTATTGTTTGCGATGGAGCACGGAAGTTGCAGAAATATCGGCAACTGATATAGCCGCCCAGGGGCGTGCCGCAACGCAACTGGGCAGGTGTTGTTTTTTTTACCTCCCAAAACAATACGAATGGTGCTGAAATTGTACATATATGAGATATGATGATATCGAATGATTTCAGTACATAATCTGTTAGGAATGGTTGGAAAAAAAAGTTATGAATACTTTTGCATCTCTTTGATATAAAATATGTTTATGGTAGTTTCGAGTTATTTTTAACGTTATTCTTGTGCCCATGCTTGGAAAAGAGAGTGGAAGAGTTGAATTTTCGGTCCTAAATGAGAAAACTGCACGTCCTCCAAGTTAGACTCCGCCACAGGAGAATAAAGTGGAGGGTCAGATCCGATTAGCAATGTGAAGGTTGAGTCGCAACTTCGAGCTACCACACCACGAGCATGGCTAAAAATAGAATCGTAATGCAGTTTCAGAAGTCTATTTATTACGAATACAGATACAAAACAGAAATAAGTTTACAGACTGGGGAAAACGTATTTTTTCCGTAATAACATGTTCATCTTTATCATTTTACCTTGTTATTTTCGCAATATATATCGCTGTCTCGTATACAAGGTGGTTGTATGTGTTTTGCAAGAGAGGAAAAAGATTGTATTTTCTGTCTGGGTCGAGATAATGGGTGTAACTATGTGTTTTTAGGCATGGCCACGGGCCAAAAAATCCTACGTCCACTCGTCATGACAGCAGGTGGTGAACTGACAGATGATATTATGTGAGAGGGTGAAGTCAAGGCCTATCTCATGTCCCAGATTTTTGTTCACTTTCTGAAGGATTTCACTGTTTTCTACAAGTTGCACTGCATCAAATGATCCAAACCATTACAACAAACCTGAGCAAATAGGTAAAGATATACCAAGACAAAAATGTATTTTTCACTTATTATCATGTCTTTTTTGTATGTGCCTGTATTACTTCATTATCGTAAGCAGGTGGTTGTGTGATTTGCAAGAGAGGACAAAGATGATATGTTCTGCCTGGGTCGAGATAATGGGTGTACTTGTGCTTGTTTAGGCATGGCAAGGAGCGAAAAAATCGAAAACCCACTCATCACAGCAGCAGGCTTTGAACTGCTTGATGAGGTGTATGGGAGTGTAGTGTGGGTCAGTGTGAAGACGTTCAACGTTCGTTCACTTCCCAAAAATGTTTGCAGTTTTTTTATAGGCCGTGCTCAAACGACGCCTGGGGCTATTGATAGGCTAAACGTTATTCGACGCCGGGGGCCATGGAGCCGTTAAATAGATTAGTAAGTGAGTTGTAATGAATGATAGATAGTGAGTGTGTATGTGTATATATAAAAGGAGGTGTCTGTACCTAATTTAAAGCACTGAGAAGAAATGAGTAAGTATAATTACACCCACTTGATAAGGATGGTCACTCGGAGAGGGGTGTCAAAGCAGCTGCCGCTCTTGGAAGATAAACGCAGAGCTGAATGAAGATCTGTCATTCTAGGGCTGTGTTGATGGACGATATTACTCAGGAAATTCCATGGCATGATGAATGTAGTGGTTAACAGCTGTACTCACAGGCAAACCTTACCATAGAACGTCGAATTCTCACCCAATACTGTGAAAATAAATGAGTATGAGTAGGAGCTATGTGAATAATGAGCAACGAGTAGTGGATGAGAAGTGCCTGGTGTCAGTTACACATTGATTGGCGTGGCGTCGTCTCAGCGAACACGCATGGTGACATCGTCTCAGCAGATACACATGGTGACGTCGGCTTCCCACACTGGTTGCTGTGGTGCGTAACTGAGTAGCTATGAGTAACCTGAGTGAGGAAAGGTGAGTAAGATGCATTATAAATGTGGCTCTGGTGTTTTGCCGCGTCATCTTGACCTGCGTCAGCAGTGGAGGTAGGGGGGCGGTAGGAGAGAGAACGTTGGTGATCAAGTGCTTGTTGCTTTGTTCTTGCGTTTCGTTTATTTGTTTTGTTTTTTATTCTTCTTGCTGCTGCTTGAAGTTGCATGAAGAAGATTGTAGAGTTGTCTTGTAGACTTGTTATTTGTAGTTAATCGTAGAGCTTGTTGATCCTCACTCGTAACTCGTCGTTGTTACTGTATGCTCATAGACTCGTAGGCTTGTAGCTTGTATTTTGTAGGAATTCACTGTAGATTTGAAGACGAGGTTCGTACTTCTGCTGCCACCATTTATTGTTGGAACTTCGTAGCCACCATTTATATATATGTAACTCTTTAGTCTTGTAATAGGTGTGTCTTGAGTTTTGGTTAAAGTTATTTTGGTAACTGAAGTGCAGGAGATAAAGACGAATACAGGGAGTTGATCTTGATTTATCATCTTCAAAGAAAGTCCAAGTTGAGCAGTGTATGTATTATACAGGGACTTAATTTACTAGCTAAGTCTAGTCAGATCCCTCTTCTTATTTGAGCTCTTCACAACCTGCCGGTTGTGTGGCTAGCCCCTTTCTGAGCTCTGATTCCTACATTCTCGTTTAGCAGGGGTCGTGTCACGTGGCCTATACTGTTGTTGAAATGTTCTAGAAGCCTGTGTGTGTGTATGTGCGCGTATGGTCACGAGGCGCTGTTTGCGGGCTGTTGTGCTGGTGAGAGGTATTCTGGAGAGTGCTAACGTCACTTCCTTTGGCCCCTAGGTTTGACATTGACCTAACCTCTAGACTATATTATGTATGTTGCTGGTTGTTATGTATTAAGATGTATTAGTCCTGACAGTAGTAGTCGTAGTAATGGATGGTGAGCGTCCCAACTGCTTCCAAGATTGTTCTAGTAGTAGTAACAGCACTGCTAGTACAGTAGTAATTGTAATGGTAGTAGTTGTAGTAGTAGTATTAGGAGCAGTAATAGTAATATTAGTAGTAGCTGTAGTAGTAGAGGAGCAGTAGTAGTAGTAATATTAATAGTAGTGGTAGTAGTGGTGGTGGTGGTTGTGGCGGTGGTGGTGGTTGTGGCGGTGGTGGTGGTGGTAGTAGTAGTAGTAGTAGTAGTAGTACCAGTAGTAGTAGTAGTAGTAGTAGTAATAATGATAATGATATTGAAGAGCAGGGACAATGATTGTCTTGCTACTCAAGCAATGATTGCTTTATACCGGCTTGCTTCGCCGGACTCTCAGAACGAGAATTTATAAACTTTGTCAACAGTACACAGCAGAGACTAATTACTCACAAATGCTGATTACTAGTACTGTTAGCCTCTGGAGAAAGTTACTTCAACCCTGACAATAAATAACTAATACTAATAATAATATCAGGTTCTTGCTGATGCTTAACTCCTAGGAGGCACAACGGATTTTAAGCTTAATACAACAAGATTGGCCTAAGTACCAGTTATGAATAGCAAACGCTTATGCAAGCTAGGAGCTATATGGGAAATAAGCTTAATTATGGAGAAATGAAACAAGAGTTTACATTACATTAAGCTCAAGAAAAAGAACTGTTAAATTTATTGATTACAAAAATAAATTTAACGTTACATTTCAAAATGAATTCAAATAAATAGATCGTACTCACTCACTCACTCAAAAGCTAAATTCTTACGCCTAGAAAAGAACACAACATGCGGCGCAGCCGGCCAGCATGTAAGGAAACAGCTCACTTAACTAAACTCTTAAACCTAGGAAAATACAAAAATGAAATACTGGTCGATGAATGCTGTGTATCACCAAGGGTGGGAGCACTGGAGCTGTAGTCTTGTGGAGCTTGGGGTTGACCTCTCACACTGCTGGAGCACAGAACCTCTCTCCGTCAAAGCAAACACTGGACTGACTATTCAAACGATGCGTGTGGTAGAACGCATAGGCCACCGGAAGAAGGCGTGGCTAACGGTTGAGGCAAGCAGGGGCGAACAATAAAGAAACAATAGTATCGCTCAGTACAGCACTTGGTGACGTGCATTAGATCGGTCACTTTTGAAACAGTGACGAATGTTTTGAAAAGTATACCACCGAAATGAAGAGAGAATGGTTAACTGAGTGATACACAGTGAGTTTTCCACTAATAGTTCGTGTTTTTCACAAAAGGGAAATGTCGCGAATTTGATTCGTGACAAGCAGCAGTAGTAGTAGTAGTAGTAGTAGTAGTAACAGTAATAATGGTAGTAGTCGTAGTAGCAGTAGTAGTGGTGAAAGTAATGGTAGTAGCACCAGGTTCATCTGAATATGAACCCAGTGGACTGCAGTCTCAGGCTACCCATCTCCTGCCATCCACCATCCTCCTTTCGAGGGATAGGGAGGGAATTGAGGGACGTTTGTATAACCAGGCAGTGGTTATAGCAGTGCCACCACATGAAGGCGTCCCTCACCAGCACCATAACCAAGAATAAATTTGAAAGACAAAGAAATGACAACAAAATCAGTCCGCGCATCATGGTACTGAAAAGCATAATAGAAAATGGGAAGTGCGAGGAATTTCGGCTTTTGATTGGCCGAGAGACTGAAGATGAGAGAGAGTATACCAATCACGTGTTGGCAGCGTGTTGGCTTCATTCATACTGATTCGGTACAGACGGTGAGGTGCTGGAGAGAGGGTGGTGGGACGGAGAGAATGTTATGTTATTCTCTTCGAGAAGGAGAATATGTTTTCACCCTAATTTGTTTGTTTGTTTGTTAGTTTGTTTGTCAGCAGGATTACTCAAAAACTAAGAGAGAGATATGGACCAAATTAGGTGGGTAGATAGCTCATGTCCCAGGGACCAGTCGATTAACTTTTGGGACGGGTCTGGACCGTATAGCAGATTCTGGATCCGGAAAACACTTTTTGTGAAACCCTAATCGTTGATGAGAAAACCTAACCCATTATGAAGAGTGGTTTGGAATTTACGTTGCCCTTGTCGGAGAGATGCGCTCTAATGAATGCCCCTCTACTTTTATGTTATGTTATTTTATGTTGTAATGTTACATTGTGTTATGTTGGTATGTTATGTTATGCTACGCTCTATGTTATGTAAGCAGCATCTTGGCTTCGCATACCAACTCACCATAAACGGTGATGGTGCTTGTGTGTGTGTGTGTGTGTGTGTGTGTGTGTGTGTGTGTGTGTGTTGCTATTTTAGGCCATTTTAAATATTTTGGGTTAAATCAGATTCTAGTATTAAAGTTAGACAAGTGACGCTATGCTAAACTAATAAGCCTTTGTTAGATCAGGTTAGATTAATTCAGATTTGGCTTGTTATGGTTAGTTATAGTTAGATTAAGTTATTGTAGAGGGTGTTAGAACATTTAGGTTAGGTGGAAGATGTTAAGCTAGGTTATGTTAGATCTGACTAGATGAAGTAAAGTTAGTTTGGGCTATGTTATTTTAGATTATTACGGTGCAATGTTAAGCTTAGATGGATGGGGTTAGATGGAAGAGGTTAGGTTAGGTCAATTTAGGTTAAGTTAAATTCTGCTGAGGTGGTTGGGTTAGGTTAAGTGAGGTTAGGTTAGGTTAAGTGTGGTGAGGTTAAGATAGGCTAGATAAGGCTAAGTGAGGTTAGGTTTGGTGATGTTGAGATAGGTTAGGTTAGGTTAGGTTAGGTTAACTTTAGAGTACTAAACTTGGGTATAATATACCCGATGCGTATGACGTCATTCGCGTTACAGTGATCCCGCCAAGCCAGTGTGTTGGGAACTCCGGTACCCTCAGGATTCCTAGAGTGCTCAAGGGGGTAGGTCACATTGTGCTGCTGCTTGGCTGGGAAGTGTCCATAGTGATGGGTTCGGGTATAGTGTACCCGAGTTTAGTGATAACCGACCAGTGACAAATCTGGGTATATTATACATGGGTTTGGTGCTAATAACCCCCTTGGAGCAGAGCCAGAAGTGCTTGGACGGGTTTGGGGAAGGTTTGGGGTAATTTGGCGGAGTGTTTTTTTTTTTTGTGTGTGTGTGTGTGAATTTTCTCAAAATATTTGGTGACAATTTTACAGTGTTGGATGTTTTTTCAAAATTTCCCTCATATACCTCATTTATAGTAATTGTTATTAACAGATTAGGTGATATTAAAAAGCCTTAAATTTAGTGTGTAAGTGATAGCTCTAATGAATTTCCATATTTATATTTTTTTTTAATTTTCCAAACTCGGGTACAATACTCATATACCCATGTTTAGTTGCACTGTAACAGGCATTGAAGTTTAGTGGTAAAGGGTTAAGTTAGGTTAGGTTAGGTGAAGTTAGGTGAGGTTAGGATAGGTGAGGTTGAGTGAGGTTAGGTTAGGATAGGTGAGGTTGATAGGTTAGGTTAGGTTAGGTTGTTAGGTTAGGTGAGGTGAGGTTAGGCTAGGTGAGATTAGGTGAGGTGAGGTGAGGTGAGGTTAGGTTAGGTGAGGTTGGGTTAGGCTAAGTTAGGTTAGGTTAGGTGAGGGTAGATTAGATGAGGTTAGGTTAGAATAGGCTAAATGGGATTAGGTTATGGATCGGTGAGGTTAGGTTATATGCCACCTAAGGATGCAGTGAGGTTGGATTTAGAGAGAGAGAGAGAGAGAGAGAGAGAGAGAGAGAGAGAAACTAAACAAATGCGTGTTCAGTGAATGGGACACACTTTCATTCACTCCCCATTCAAGCCCCTGGAATCCTCACTTCACTCCACAGGCATAAACATCCAAACTTGCACACTTCATAAAATCCTATATCCATCCATCCATCCATCATCATCATCCAATCCTACATTGCCCCATGAGGAGCGTAGGAGCCCGGGGATAGGTAGTTGGTCCCGACACTTAAGATGAGAGTGACCAGCCTCACTTATCCCTGAGTGGCATAACATGAGCAATCAACCCCAACCTTCCCTTGGATATAAACTTTCACCGGCTCAATCCGACTGGAGCTCAATAATTACCCACTGAACCACCAGGCGCCAAAATTTGGTTATATGGTTACCATCCAGCGTAGTATATGGTTTCCTGATGTACAGGAAACCATTTGGCTTGTCACTCAGTGCAGAGTCACCCACAGGCAGAAGGAAGATGAAAAAATGAAGGAAAGTAAGACAGAAGAGAGAGTGTAAATTTACCCGTAGACAGATGGACAAGGAAAGAATGAAGGAAAGGAAGACAGAAGAGGATGGAAAGAAAGAAGGATGGAGGAGAGGAAAGGGCTGACACTCGACAGCAGCACTACGTCGTGTGAGTGGATGGTGTGCGCCACCACCTACCACAAAATCCTATACTTCATTCATTTTAAGCTGTCAGTGGTTGTCGTCTTTCTGCTGATTTCACGTAGCTCAGTGGTAAAAAAGACAGTACTGTACTAGGGCGCTACATCTTTTCCGTAGCACTTCTTCATGACTAGTGCCGTATTCAATCTATTGCTACAAATGGAAAATCGTGGACTGCAGAAGAGTAATTTCATCCCGCAGTCCACTGGGTTTACATTCAGATGAGCCTGGGGTTGCAGCTACAACAACAACAACAACAATAACAACAACAACTACTACTGCTACTACCACTACTACTACTACTACTACCACCACCACTACTACTACCACTACTACTACTACTACTACTATATTTACGACTAATATGTTTTTATTCTAACTTGGCCCAGCTTTTAGTAATTTTCGAGTTCATTTTTTGTAGTTCAGTGGCAGAAACAGACAATGCTATGGCTCTGCATCCTTCCCATAGCACTTACGACTAGCACCATATTCTAGTGTTAATCTATTACCTCAGTTTATTAGTGATGAAAAAGGGAGGGCAAGTTTAGGTCAGGTTAGAGTAACAAGGGTATAGTACTACTACCACTACTACTACTACTACCACTACTACTACTACTGCTACCTAATACAACACACACACACACACACACACACACACACACACACACACACACACACGTTACAGCCTTGTCCTTAGATCGGACTACATGAGCTCTCAGCTCCCTTCCGGGAGGGTAAAAGCTGACGATCACGACCATCAAGTGATCATGACCGACCCGGTGAATTACACACACACACACACACACACACGGGGGGGGGGGGAAGGTTATATATCTTCATAGTACATCTCAGGTCATTGGTGTCCATGCCAAGCCAGTACTCTGTAGGTGCCTTTATTTCATCTTAGTTTACCACAGATGAAAAGGCAAAAGAAGTAGAAAAAGTGCCCGTTACTCAGAGTTGACGAATTAATGTTGGCAGGTAAATTATGTTGGTGTGGTGTGGTGTAGTATGGTGACTCTTACTACATCTCCGTGGCTGTGCGTCTGGTGTTCCCTGAGGTGCTTTAGGTCTGCCCCTGAACAATGGTGACGCCCTGTGTGCTGGGCAGGTGGGGAGCAAGGGATGGGATGGTGAGGGGCAAGGTGTTGAATGGCGGTGGTGTGAGGGGTGGTGGTGTGGTGTGAAAAGTCGTGTAGTGTTGTGAGGGGTGTTGGTGTTAGTATTAGTGATGAAGGGAACGTTGTTGTTCAAGTGAAGAGTGGTATGCTGGTATGGTGTGGGGAGGTAATGTGCTGGTGTGGGATGGGGGATGGTGTGCTGGTGTGACGGTGATGGTGGTGTAGTAGTGATGCTGTGTGAAGAGGGGATCACGAGTGGTTCAGTGAAGGGTGGGAGTGTCATTGTTGTGGTTCGAAGCATCACATGACTACGAAGTATGAGATTCTTGTTCGCTCCAGACGATTTTATTCTGTTTGGCTGAGACACCTAAAATCATTTCTTATTCCTCTGTTTTTGGATTGTTATGCCAATGAAGAGAATTAAAAAAAAAAAAAGGGAAGTACAAAAATGCTAAAACTAAACTCAGAGTGCTGATGTAAGGTGTCGTGTTCTCTTTGCAATAGGAGACTTCGAGGCACATCTTCCTTGGTGATACATTTTGCACACCATACATGGCTTTCTTCCTATATGCTTTACATATTTTTAAATGTCAACACACCTGTCATCAGTAACATGCAGAGAGGATCTTTGAAGTACCAGGTGGAAAATAAATAACGGAGGACGAGTCTGTACGGTATCTCCAAAGTTCAGGGTCAAGTTTCATATTCACAAACATCTCTTAGCTTAAATTTTCTATAAGATTGTTTATGCTCCAGTCCTCATCCACACAGCTTCCAAACACTGCACAGCAAAACCTGAGCGAATATGGAAGTGAAATATACGAAAAGGGTAAAACAAAGCCATATCTGATACAAGTAAACAGGTATACAGTAGAGACTAGTATAAGCGCCAAACTGGCTTAAATTTGATAAACCTGGAGCCGTGCCCGAGTGTGTAAGGCGACCCGCACACCATCTGTCAGTGAGGGGGCGAGGCGCTGATGGACGTTCTCGTATTTTTGCTTTCCAGTCTTAACTTATACATTTTTTGTTGGCAGGCCGGGCGGCACCACCACCACCACCAGCATCCATAACACTGACGCACCTCTCCTAACCCAGCGCTGCAGGTTATGTGTGTGTGTGTGTGTGTGTGTGTGTGTGTGTGTGTGTGTGTGTGTGTGTGTGTGTGTGTGTGTGTGTGTGTGTGTGTGTGTGTGTGTGTGTGTGTGTGTGTGTGTGTGTGTGTGTGTGTGTGTGTGTGTGTGTGTGTGTGTGTGTGTGTGTGTGTGTGTGTGTGTGTGTGTGTGTGTGTGTGTGTGTGTGTGTGTGTGTGTGTGTGTGTGTGTGTGTGTGTGTGTGTGTGTGTGTGTGTGTGTGTGTGTGTGTGTGTGTGTGTGTGTGTGTGTGTGTGTGTGTGTGTGTGTGTGTGTGTGTGTGTGTGTGTGTGTGTGTGTGTGTGTGTGTGTGTGTGTGTGTGTGTGTGTGTGTGTGTGTGTGTGTGTGTGTGTGTGTGTGTGTGTGTGTGTGTGTGTGTGTGTGTGTGTGTGTGTGTGTGTGTGTGTGTGTGTGTGTGTGTGTGTGTGTGTGTGTGTGTGTGTGTGTGTGTGTGTGTGTGTGTGTGTGTGTGTGTGTGTGTGTGTGTGTGTGTGTGTGTGTGTGTGTGTGTGTGTGTGTGAGAGAGAGAGAGAGAGAGAGAGAGAGAGAGAGAGAGAATATACGGGCAGTGATGTTAATTATTGTACGAAGTGAAGTGAGATAAATGAAACAAAATTAATAACTAAGAGCAGTGAAGTGAACTGTACGAAGTGAAGTGATATACCGGTATATGAAACAAAATTAATTATATGAAGTAAAGAGAGAGTAAAAAAAAAATGAACTATATTTATGAAATGAGGTGATGTTTTCGAAGCAAAGTGAATAATGCGAAGTGAAGTGAAATAGGGTATATGAAAGAATATGATCTATCGAAAGTGAAGTGAGGTATATGAAAAAGTGAATTATAGGAAAAAGAGATGATAAGTACGAAACAAAATAAATTATATATGAAGGAATGTGAATTAAACAATATTGGGTGATATACAAAAGAAGCAATTTGAATTAAGCTAATACTTTAGTGAAAAATGTGAATAGTGAGGTGAGATACTAAGCAATGAAAGGACATATTTTCTTGGAGGGAAAAACCCTACTGGCTCCTGTTCTTTGGTTCCCTCTTCCTTGAATTT
>NC_137026.1:4278991-4323991 GCF_032717465.1 Coenobita brevimanus | reverse complement strand
GTTCCTTAAATAGTGCATAAGTATGTACACAACATCTATTGGAATGTTCAGCCTTAACATTTTCTTCCCCAAAACGAAATGGTTAACTAAATCAAATGCCTTAGAGAGGTCAATAAAAGTTATAATGCCATTATCACTCTTGCTACTATACTTATTCATTATCTCTTTAAGGAAGAAACAAGCGTCTGTCATAGACATACCTCGCTGGAAGCCAAACTGTCTTGAACATGGAAAAACTTTTTCTTTTAAAACATCCAGTATTATCATCTCAAATATTTTTAATATACAAGTTGACTGCATTACAGGTCTATAATTATTAGAGTCTGTTAAATTACCCGTACTATTCTTAACTATTGGAGTAACTATAGCTTTTAAAAGTGGCTGTGGTAAGTAACAATGAGTAAAACAAGCATTAAAAAACCGAGACAAATAAATTAAAAATTCATCTGAGACATTCCGTAAAAACAAGGAGTGGACCCCGTCATGGCCCACCCCGGGGTTCAGACGTGCTATGATCCTCCTCAGCGACACTACCGACACTCGAATAAACATTTTTCGTCCATTTTCCCATTTCTGTTTAAAGTTATTCATGAAATCAAATTTTGCTTCAGTATCATCATGTTGTGCTGCTAAAAATTTCTTATGAAATATTTTTACAATATCATGGTTACATTGTTTACCGTCAATGATATTCGTGGCTTTCATTTTCCCTTGTTTTCTTTTCACTTCACACCAAAATTGTCTTTTATCTTTATTTCTAAACTTTTCCATAATGCTCTCGCATACTTCACTCTGCTCGTCCCTCTTGCAGTCATTCAAAGCCTTTTTGAAATCCTTCCTAGAAGCTATCATTTCATTATGTTCAACAGTCCCTGCTTTCTTACCTGTTGCCAACCACCGCAGATATTTCTCTCTGGCCACCGAATGCAGGCACTTAACGCGCCTGTTCCATCCGGGAATAACCTTATACTTATTTGTCTGTACAGTCGTTCTTGTGTACTCCAGTGATGCTTTTATAAGAGCAGAACCAATACTATTATATAAAAGATCAATACCATTAAGGTGAGAGACATCTCTACAGCCCACCGTCACACACAGATGAGCTGGGAGATCACGAAGCTTGCTCAAGTCATCGTCAACTCGTCTACGTATTTCATTTATTTCATCAGGCCTTAATTTATTCCAGTTTATTGTATTCAGAGCTTCGTCTTCATTGGATGTAATAGTTGCTAATTTACAAGGTTTGTTAACATTTATTGAGAGAGTAAATGCCATCGGCAAGTGATCCGATCCCATCATACCATATAATATCTCAAATTCGGAGACAGTCATTGCATAATGATCCCTCCCTACCACATGATCTAACCATCTACTATAAGTGTTCTCGTAGCTTATAAATGTGCAAGTACTCCTCTCTAATTTCTCGACATCAAAGCATCTTAATAGATTTTCCTGTATAAACGTTGTGAGATTACGCCAAGCCCGTCCTGAGTGAGGATCCGGATTAAAGTCTCCAATAAAATATATATTGTCATATTTCATATCATTTATAATTCCTTCGAGAGCAGCAAGCGTCTCTAGGTATTGCTCCAATGTGTGGCTCTCCCATACATCACTATTGAGATAGACATTCACTAGTAGAAGTCTCATTTCATTAACATTAATATCTAAAATAATAAAGTTCTCATGTAGAGAGATCTGATTTATGAAAAATCTACAGTCTTTCCTGTATAAAACTGTAAGACCCCCCTCAGGACGTCCCGCCATAGCCGTTTTCGCTCTATCAGACAAATAAGCGGCCACACCCACACTCTCATAGTTCTCACTTACAAAATCTAATTTCCATAATTTATCATTCATTAGGAAAGTTTCCTGCAAGAATATTACATCAATCTCTTTCTTAGTTATTTCTCTTACCAAATCAATATTCTTTGTAAGTGAGCAGCAGCTAAATGTACATATTTTCAGTGTGTGTGTATGCATTGTTAATCCTTGAAAACGCAAAAGTAAACTAATAAAACTGTAAACACCCAAGGAAAAGTCAGAGAAAAAGAAAAAAAAAAAACTATGCTATGGAAGGTCTATTAATAGACTTTTTTGCTCTGTTATAAAATTTTTCTATAACAATATCTTCCGGCCATAAGTCTGCCTGAAAGAGTTTTTCTCTGTCTTGTAATCTGACAGTTACTTTAAAAGCACTGAACTTATCCGATAATATTCATAATTTTGTTATATCCACTATATTTACACCAAAGGTATTAGAAATATATTCGTTTATATTATCACCAGTTACCTCCTGATCCACTCGTCCCAAAAACAAGTCAGCAAATCTTGCTGCTGCTTTCAGTGTAATATTCTCTGTCTTCCTTGAGCCCGTTATTCCACGGAAATAATTTCTTTTCTGAGTGTTATATTCTCGCTTCCTTTCACTGCGAGATTTCACCACTGCCCATTCACTGTTCTCCATGGAATGATGTCGCTCATCTACTCTTGTATTTGCTCGAAGGTTCTTTGTAATGGCACCTGTACTAGGATCGTTCACCTTAGTTGATGGGGTAGTTGTCCTCACACTGGCCACGGATACCGTCGTTGTAGGTGCACCAACACTGTCCCACACTGCCTCACCTCGTCTGGCCGATCTGTCTACCCCATTCGGTCCCAGCACCGATCCTGAATGCACAGCGGTCGTTTTACCCTGACGGTGACCAACATCGCCTTGCTCGGGTATTGGGGTGCGGCATCCCGTCGCGGAGTTCCTTCCATCCCCGCCACTCCACGCTGCACCCACATTCTCCGTCGATGCTGCCTCTGCATAGCAGTAGTAATAGTAGTGGTAGTAGTAGTAGTAACAGCAGCAACAGCAGCAGTAGTAGTAGTAACAGTGGTAGTAGATGTAGTTGTAGTAGTGGTAGTAATGGTAGTCAGTCAAGCAATCAATCAATCGTCCTTACTTCGTATCTCGCGATACATAAAATATAATACATTTCATCATCATAAAAACCATAGATAATCATTTGACAATGGAATTCAATAAAATATATACAATAAATATATCCTTAGCAATCAGACCGAGGAGTGGATCCAATTTCACTGGTAAAAAAAAAATAATAATAATAATAATAAAAATAAAACTCATATATACAGTTTGGATGCATAAACATACAGTATAAACTGTAATCCATTTTATTCAAAATTTACATTAACTCCATACCGCTTATTTCCTCATGGTTTTGCACCCATTGAATTCGAACATTTATAATGTCCAGCGAATTACCCAGTATATCTATCTCATATTAACCATAAAACTATTTCAGTAAACAAGGAACATGGTGGCCAGAGGATTAATAAAATAACCTAAAAAAAAACCACATTATTCTTTGATTTAAAACTTTAAAATATCTAGCTTGTACTAGGGCAAAATGGTGTCCAAGTAAAAGTAGTCCTGCTACCTTGGATATACTATGATTACTTAGTAATCTTGGCACATTATATATTTTCTTGAGAGCATTTGCAAATGCACTCTCAAAGCTTCTGAATACATTGCTTCTAAACATATGTTTCATATTCCAAGGATTTAAACCATAGTCAGACACACAGTAGATTTAAACACATACAGTAACGTCTGTGCATTAACAATCTTAATTTTCTAATTCTGAATTAAATTTAGCAAAAACATGAGTTCAGTTTGAAAGTAATATTATGATTATCAGACAGCAGCAGCAGTAGTAGTAGTAGTTGTAGTAGTAGTTGTAGTAGTAGTAGTTGTTGTAGTAGTAGTAGTTGTTGTAGTAGTAGTAGTTGTTGTAGTAGTAGTAGTTGTTGTAATCATCATCATCATCATCATCATCGTCGTCATTATCATCCGTACCTCCTTTCCCATCCTAGGGCAGGATGAGGAGTAGCAATGTCCAGATAGCCCAAATTTGTTCGGTCCAATGGGCCACGTTTCCATTCACTCAACATTCAAGACCCCGGAATCCTGCTTCTATCTGATACGCCAAAAACATTCACCAGGTAAAGTACCTTTACACAAACGTACCCGATAGAGTCAATCCCGATGCTGTCACGTTAAAAAGGGGTGCCAAATCCCTGATCATGCACTTCTCACAGTATTCATTATTATTATTATTATTATTATAAAATATAGAAACAAAGTCGAGACTGTAAAGGATATATAATCCCATCCCTACGTGTGTGTGTGTGTGTGTGTGTGTGTGTGTGTGTGTGTGTGTGTTTAATGGCATGGTTTCGTGTAATGCATGTTGGTTAATAGTTACACCAATTTCCTGGCCATTTTGGAGTGAATTTATGCCACACCATAAAATTATTATGTGCTGGAGTAAATATACATAAATCTATCTGTCTGTCTGTCTATTGCCATTCGCCTGAATCTCTTAATGAAGTGACAAAAAAATTACCTCCCTGTCCCGCGCCATTTCGCTGCCCTTCCCCCAGCTCACACCCCCTCTCTCATATACCTCCCCACTCCAAGTTCAAAAAGTCTCGAGCTCCATAGAACACGAGAGAGAGAGAGAGAGAGAGAGAGAGAGAGAGAGAGAGAGAGAGAGAGAGAGACCCACGCTGTCACGGGGTTTTTAAAAGTAAACAATATTAAATGATAATGTTCAGTAATACTGAACAGCAGGAACAAGAATTGTCTTGCTAAAATCAAGCAATGATTACTTTATGCTGGCTTACTTCTCTCGATTCTCTAAAAACGAGAATTTATAAACTTTCTCAACAGTACACAGCAGAGACTAATTACTCACAATTGCTGTTTATTAGTACTGTTAGCCTGGAGAAAGTGACTTCACCCCTGACAATAAATAACTAATACTATCAATGATATCAGGTTCTTGCTGATGCGTTAACTCCTAGAAGGCACAACGGATTTTAAGCTTAATACAACAAGACTGGCCTAAGTACCAATTATGAATAGCAATGCGTTTATGCAAGCTAGGAGCTATAAGAAAAATAAGCTTAATCATGGAGAAATGAAACACGAGTTTACGTTACATTAACCTCAAAGAAAAAAGAACTGTTAAATTTATTGATTACAAAGAAATAAATTTAACGTTACACTTCAAAATGAATTCAAATTAAAGAGATCGCACTCGCTCACTCACTCAAAAGTTAAATTCTTACGCCTAGGAAAATAACATGCGGCGCAGCCGGCCGGCATGTGAGGGAACAGCACACATAACTAAACTCTTAAGTCTAGGAAAACGAAAAGAAAATACTGGTCAAAGAGTGGACTAAGCGGTGACTGGGTGTCGTTACTGAGGAAGAACACTGCACTCGCTGTCTCTCGCCAAATCAGCTGTGGACGGTGGGAACTAGGTGTCGTTGAGGAAGGACACTGCCACACACAACCTACTTCTGTGATGCTCAAATCTTGACTGACTAACTCGTGGGAAAGAAGGGAGCGCTGTGGCCGCCTACCTAACGGCTAGAGTGAACGAAACACGCCCAAAACAAATCGCTCAGTGGAAGCACTAATGTCTTGCGCAAAGACGATCACTTATGACAGTGAAAAATTGATTTGAAAACACTCCCGGCCGAGTGAGCGGTTAACTGAACGATAAATTGGGATTCCACTAGAGTTCACGGTTTCCCACAAAAGCCAATGTCACTAGCCGACTCATGACATTACGCCCCATGAAAATCAAATCTTTTTTTCTTCAGAAAAATGATTTCAATATACATACACATAATTCCTAACTCAGTCACACAAGATTCACACTGTGGTGTGTGTGCTATCCTGCTACAGGAGAAAGTCGCAGTCGCCAGTGAGCAAAAAAAAACTCGTATTTACGTTAATAGAAGCAAGCTTGAGGGAAAAACTCCGTGACGACAGTGAAAAATCCTGTACTCAGGTCAAACTGAGCGAAAAGTTCGCTACATTTACTCTGACAACTAATTGTTGTGTAGCGTGGTGTATGTGATACACGGTGTAGGTGTGACAGTTGTAGTGTAACTGTACCTACGTGTAAAATCATGTAATACAAATTTATAGTAAATAATGACAACGAGGCAGAAGAGAAGGGGTGGCAGCATGCGACAGGGACGACCAGCTAATCTGCACGGCAGTGCTGCACCCACCAGCTGCACCTGCGAAAACAATCAAGGTGGAGCATCAAAAGTATCATTTCTCTCTTTCTGCCTAGCAATCAGTACTTATGTTACAAAAAGTACACTATTTACATTATTAACCAGGAAACATAGGTGTGAGGGTTCTTAGCGGGGGAGCTCTAACCTGGCATGCACCTTGCTCAACATGCCACGCACCCGGCCAGCATGTGAGGGAACAGCACCTTAACAACATCCCATCACCCAGTTTAGGGGGAGCTCTAACCTGGCATCCACCTCGCTCAACATGTGGCGCAGCCGGCTGGCATGTGAGGGAACAGCACCTTAACAACATCCCATCACCCAGTTTACTGGTTAACTAACTACATTTACGATTAATGACAGGAAGCTGAGAATCGCTATGCAATCTCGAGCAGGTCACGTTTTAACACCCACCGTGGGTGTGAACACTCATGTGGATATTGTGCGACGTTCCACAAGGTAATTCATACACAGCCTCAGACTGTCTCTGCAGGATTCTCAAACTTCCCCCTTAACTTATGGTATACATGTATGTGCAATATCGGGGCAGCTGAGAATCCTTACGCAAACTAGGGCTCATGTGTCCGCAGACACAGCCTCGGGTTGCCTCTGCGGGTTCTCAAACTTTTCCCCCCTTAAACTACGGTACATATGTATGTACAGGCCCTGGACATGATATGTCCTGTGGGACCAATGGGCGAGATGTCAGGTCTGCACCCACTTCACCACTACCCTGTCTCTCAACTGACTCAGAGATCATGGGTGTGGTTACAAATGGCACAGGAAGGACATGTCCCTGATTAGTGTTACATGGACACATATTACAGGAATGCACAAAACTATCTATGTCTCGTCCCATCCCAGGCCTGAAAAAGTCAGCTCGAATACGGCCCTGGGTCTTCCTTTTGCCCATGTGACCTGAGGCTGAACAATGACCCCGTTCTAACACCGCTAGGTGGTACTTGGCGGGAACGACAAACTGCAATCGAACCTCGCCCTCGGGTGTTCGTGACTCACGGTAGAGCCGTCCTTGTTTGCGAAGGAACTTGGCTCGACCTCCCCGTGAATAATTTATCACTCTACCCTTTTGTTTCTTCCGCACGGCAGCAAGTGTCGGGTCAGAATGTTGTTCTTGAACAACAATTTGGCTACACATCAGATCTTGCGGAAATTCAATGGTCACAAAGGTGAAACAGTTTGGAGCCTCAGGCGTGGCTCGTGTTACTGTAGCCGAAGTCTGAGTAGCATCATCTTCGGTGCAACTATCCTTAACACCAGGAATATTGCCTACGATTAGGTCAAAGGTTCTGGCATGACAACTGCGAGTGTCGTACCAGTATAAAATGGAGATGCCACCTGGATACATGCCTCAGGGAACAATCTCACTGATCCGTCAATAAGGTTTGCATGGATCTGTTGACCTGTGTACTGCTCAGGCTGAACTAGACTTTGCTTGATAAAGCAACCTGAGGAACCATTGTCTCTCAGGACCTTCACAGGAATGCCTCCCACAAACCCTGGCCGAACAAGGAAGGTACTGTCACCTGTGGGAGGGCCTGTGGAGGAAGCAGCTAGCCACTGATGAGGCTGCTGAATAGATGATGCAGCAAACATAGTGCCCTGTGAAATAGATACTTGAGGGGTCATACTCACTGCCTGTGGAGATGGAACATTGGCCATATGTGGAGGGGGGTTCACTGTCACTGTGGGACTAGTGAACTGTGGGGGAGTACCCGTACTGGTAGGGACGTGACCACCGTGCTGCTGCTGAGGAATGAAGGCTGCGTTTGCTTCCTGCCTCCTATTCACTTGAGCTGGTGCTGAAAAGGACGGTCCCGACGGTCGGTTGCGTGGCTGATACCGCTGCTGGTTAGGGTACCTGTTGTACCTCTTCCACTTAGGTTTCTGAGTGTTTTGCCCCTGGTCCTTCCACTGTGGTTTTGGACCTTGGCCATTATTCTGAGAATGTCCTTGTTGGTGGGGTTCAGTCTGAGATGGCTTCCCAGATTTATCAGGTTTTCTGTTCCAGGTATGCTGCTTGCGAGTTTGATAACCGTATGCAGTGAAATATGCGTCAGCCTTTTTCACCATTTGGCTGGCATCTCCCACCTGGCAGATCTTAAGCTGAGCCACAAGTTCAGTAGGCCACGACTTTTCTAGCTGCATGCGCAGCATAAGGTCAATTATCCCCTCACGCGTGGAAGGAGTTTCATCTTTCTCCATCCACCATCTAAGTAAGCAGTGAGACAGTCGAGGAGCTGAACGGCAGTCTCTTTATCTTGTAAACGCACCCTCATGAACTGACTCTTGGCGTCATCAACTGTGAGACCATACGCTTTGACGAGTGCGTCCTTCATCATCTCATACGTGAGATTGTCTCCACGAATTCTGTGAAGAATATCGAGGGCAGGGCCCTCAAACAGGCTAAGAAACTGAAGCCGCTTAGCTGCATCATCCAGTTGGTAAAGTTGAGCCATGTCTTCAAAACGAGCTATGTATGGCTCGATTCGCTCGCCGCCTTTGTATGGGGGAAGCTTGATGTGTGGGGTCGCCATAACATGTGCAGGGAAAAAGCTCGTGGAGCTTGGACCAACTGCACCAGACGTGGCTGAAGCCAAGGAATCTCGCTTGAGCTTCAACATTTCAAATTTGTGTTTTTCGCATGCCTCTCACTGGGCACGTTCGTGTTCTCGTTCTCGCTCGTGTTCTAAGTCGAGTTCGCGCTGTTTTCGCTAGTGTTCGCGCTGTTCTCGCTCATATTCGTGCACCTTTTCACGTTCCTCATGCTGAATTCGACGCTCTTGACGAGCATCACTCGCGCTGCTGTTCGTAATTAAACCGAGAGAGGACGAACTCCTTGATTTCAGTTGGGTCTGTAAGACCCATATCTTTGGCTTCCTGTACATAAACGCTTGTCAACATGATGCTAACTCAATCTAAGTACTAGCGACTCAGTACTGACTGCATTTTTTTTTTTTTTTTTTTGCAAAGAGAGATGCCAATTATAAAAAATTAAGAATATAGGCACAGGTTAGTGGTGACCAGTTTTATCTAAAAGAGAGATGCCAATTATAAAAAATTAAGAATATAGGCACAGGTTAGTGGTGACCAGTTTTATCTAATTAAACTGGAAAAGAATGAAAATTAAACAAACTACTGACTGTCAAAACTATTATGTAAATTGATAAAAATGAATCAATAATCACCAGTAAGGTAGTGCCTATAGACTTTAATGATAAATACCTAAGTATGAACGAGTGAGTATTATCTCGTGAATAGCTTTAGAGCTAGGAGTTAATATCCTGGCAAGGTCACCAATTGTCACGGGGTTTTTAAAAGTAAACAATATTAAATGATAATGTTCAATAATACTGAACAGCAGGAACAAGATTTGTCTTGCTAATATCAAGCAATGATTACTTTATGCTGGCTTACTTCGCTCGATTCTCTAAAAACGAAAATTTATAAACTTTCTCAACAGTACACAGCAGAGACTAGTTCCTCACAATTGCTGTTTATTGGTACTGTTAGCCTGGAGAAAGTGACTTCACCCCTGACAATAAATAACTAATACTATCAATGATATCAGGTTCTTGCTGATGTGTTAACTCCTAGAAGGCACAACGGATTTTAAGCTTAATACAACAAGACTGGCCTAAGTACCAGTTATGAATAGCAAAACGTTTATGCAAGCTAGGAGCTATAAGGGAAATAAGCTTAATTATGGAGAAATGAAACACGAGTTTACATTACATTAAGCACAAAGGAAAAAGAACTGTTAAACTTATTGATTGAAAAGAAATAAATTTAACATTACATCTCAAAATGAATTCAAATTAACCCTTTAAATCGGCCATGAAGTCCCCCCCCCCCCGAGTGGCGGGGTTGTATCGCGGTCTGAGTATCTGTAGGAAAATATTAGCCAAAAATCAGAGATTAACCATAGAACATTATACTTGGTAAGGCAGATAGTACTTACATTCAGCTTTCTCCAGAGACAGGCGTTGAGCCTTCTTGGACTACCCAAGGACTTGTGGAGACTTGCAAAGTTGGGTAACCAAATCTTCACTTTCACACTTCCAGCAACCCGGTTTCCCCTCTACCACAGCCTCATTCTGTCACAGTAAACTTTATACTACAACGTAAAGGTAGTTTGGAATCCGTATTTGTACAATAAGCACTGAAAATAAGGCTAAAATCAACGGAGTGTACGGCCGACATGCAGCACGGCGGGCGCGGCGGTCTTCCCGTCACTCAACAAACATTTCCATTTTCACAGCTAAAAACATGTATACTACATTATTTTCAATCATATTACTTCCCAAAAGATCACCGCGGCGCGCTTTTTATTCTGCATTACGCCCGTCACTTTATTCTCGTTCCTGTTGGCCGCTTGCACTGACTCGGAAGAGCTAGAACTCGCCATAATGTCACTTTGAAAGCCTGCGGTAAACTGACATTAAACAGGGGCAAACCGTGCGAAAAAAAGCTAGTGTTACAACTGGGGAAACAAGTGTTTCCTATTAGCATAAACTGCTTGTGAGAGGAGAGCGCAGATTTACAGTTCTGAGCAGTCAGAGCGCTGCCATGTATCACAGCCAGGCTGGCCGGGCCGTGGTGGTGGGGGGGGGGGAGGGGGGAAACGCGTTACTTGGCAAGAACGGAGGTCAGTAGTACAAAGGTAAATTATGCTAATTGTAGCTATGTCATAAAAAGACTTTGTAGTTACTTGTAGAGAAGTTATATATATTAGACTTGTGAACGAGCGGTTGTTGTACTATTGGCCATAGAAGTTTCGTTCCTCTCATTGTGGGCGATTTGATGAATGTGGCACCGTTGCATTCTCCCCCTCTACACCCCCTCCCTCCACCCGTCTCCCCAGATAGCTTCTGAGGTTTATGAACCGCGTTGTGAAGCACCTGAACGTCCGAGTTTACTGCATGTTACTCGATATGATGGGCATGATATATTATGCCTGTTGCTAATGAAAATTTGCGTGTTTCATGACTGTATTCATTTTTGCAGGAGTTATTAGAATGTATAAATGTGTCATGCCATTTGTAGTACCAAATCACAGTATTACTACCAAATACTAAAGCATCTGGCGTTACTTCCGACATTCTTCCAGTGTTATTAATGACTACACTCTTATAATCTGCTTAGGCCGACCAGTGCTACGAACAAGTTAAGGAAATGTTTTTTTTTTTCTCATCTATTCATTCATTTATGAATTAATTAATATCGAAAGAGTGAGAGCAACAAATTTAAAATAGAAATTAAGAATACACAAAAGTCTGTCAAAGTGATAAGCACATTAGAAACTGGCAACATCCAAGGGTGAACATACTAGATGAAGTAATATTGTAATAAAAATTAAAGAAGATTACCCGACAGAACACTGACAACCAGATAATTAGATTGTGTCGATAATATAGGTGATATGGCAGCCCTATCACAATCTAGGGCTCAGCCATAAAATCCCTCGTTACGCCAGTAAAATCGGTGTAATCTTTTACCTTTCTTCCATCTTGCGTTTCTCTGTAATACCAGTATCCACTAGAATAAGACCACTGATGAGGAGGGATCCAGTAATGAAGACATTATGCGAACGGATGTGTCACTCAGAACGCATGTATGAAAAATAAAGAAACGGCATCAGAAGTGTGACTGTAAAAAAGCATAATAATACGGTGCCGTCTAACAGGGGTGGAGGATGAAAAGGCTCACATAGGAAATGATGAAAGGCAAATAAAAAGTGAACACTGATGAGTATGAAATACTCTACAGACAAAAGAAGAGACTGAGCGACGACAATAACATGTCGAAGGACAAGGATAGACGTGGAAAGGCAAGGTGAGAAGGCGAAGGATAGGAAGACTGAAACCAGGTATATAAATGATATATGAGTAGGTATTTGTTGGTAGTAATAGTCATTCTATTTGTAATATATATTACTGTATGCAGTTTTACAAAAGGAAAGGCAAGGTGAGAAGGCGATGGATAGGGAGACGGAAACCAAGTATATAAATGATCTATGGATAAGTATTTGTCCGTAGTAATAGTCATTATATTTGTTACATATATTACTGTATACAGTTTGACAAAAGGAAAGGCAAGGTGAGAAGGCGATGGATAGGAAGACGGAAACCAGGTATATAAAATAATGATATATTGGGAAGTATCATCAAGTAAGTAAACATCGTTAACTCTGAATTATTTCATCATATTTATATATTTTTCCGTAGTAGTATCATTATATCTATAACATATATTACTGTATACTGTTTAAAAAAATAATACACACCATTAAGCATATATAGATAAAAATAAATATAAATATATTTATGTAAATATATATATATATATATATATATATATATATATATATATAGAGAGAGAGAGAGAGAGAGAGAGAGAGAGAGAGAGAGGGGGGGGGAAGGAAGAAATCAAATTGTAAAGTGCGAATTCTCCGAACCATCTTTAAGGAAGGCGTTTATCCACCCTCTTCCTCCCCCTCCCCTCCCTCCAGGATTTATTCCTCAGAATCCGAGGTGTTCTGATATCTCATGGCACGGTTTTGTTCTCATAACCCGTTGCACCACCGCCAGGAAATGACAACCTTAAGCAATGGAGCCACCTCAAGACAAGTTAGCAAAGCGAGGCCAAATTATTGGCATGAAGGAAGCAGGCCACACTGTAGCAGAGATAGCAACACACCTCGGTTTATCTAAGCCAACTGTGCGACGGTGGATTCAAAGATGGGAGGAATCTGCCTGTCTACTAGATCGTCCTAGGTGTGGAGCTCCGAGAAAAACCACCCCTCAAGAGGACAGACAAATTATTAGCGAAGTTGAAAACGATCCTTTCACCAACACAGTTGCTATCCAGGAAAGGCTGCATATGAATGTGTCTGCAGAAACTGTTAGGAGGCGACTTCACGAAACAGGACATCATCACCGAACTCCTGCAGTGAAAGGGCTACTTGACGATAGACATCGTGAGGCCAGGCTTCGCTTTGCTCACCAGCATGTTGACAAAGATTTATCATTCTGGGGCCGAGTTATCTTCTCAGATGAGAAGTCATTTTCTTCGTCAACCCATGGCCGACTTCACTGTTGGAGGGTAAACGGCACTAGGTATAACAGGCGCAACATCTACGAGGTGACCAGAAGTGGCCATGTGACGGCCAATGTGTGGGGTTGGATACACCTCAATGGAATTGGAGAAATGGCAGAAATAGACGGGAGGTTCAACTCTGAAAAATACATAGAGATCCTGGAAGAGGTAATGCTGCCTAGTGTACGAAGTTTTGCCCTGCCTTATCCTGAGCAGATCAAGTATATATGCAGGTGTGTGTGTTTGTTGTTTATAGTAAATATATATGCCATATACTATTAGTCACTTTTACAATTAAACACTTTTTCATGATTAAAAATAAGTGCATCGGGGTCCTATTCATATGAACTGTCTCATCGTAATTTCAAGACCAGTTTGACAACCATTTGGGTATTTAATGGCTCTTACTAAATTCATTATACTAAACGATAGATGATTTTTTACTGGAATTAGTCTTAATCATTGCCTACAAGCAGTAGGAATGAACTTTACCGGTCACGTGTGAACACTGAAAGACAATCGTTAACCTGTCCTGTTTTCTCTCCATTCCTAGGATAATTCGCCCATCCACACAGCGAGAATTGTCAGATGCTGGTTTGAGGAGCAACGACATCTAGAGCTTCTGGAATGGCCTAGCAGGGGATGTGACCTCAACCCTATGGAAAATATATGGGGAAGCATTGTTAATTCATGGGTGCCTGGCCAGGATAGAACCTCCCACCAGTTACTGGATCACAGCAGGGCTGAGTGGGAGACATTCAGACGCAATGCACACATCATATATAATGATGTTTCATCTATGCCACAGCGATTGCAAGAGGTAATAGAATGCGATGGAGGGTGGACTAAATATTAGATTTAATTTTGAACAGGTTGAAACTTTTATTGTAACCATGTTTGGTTACCTTACTATATCAATATCATTTAAGTTTATTTATTTACCGGGTGCGAGAAGTTAAGGATTGTCCTGTGAATATATGAAATGAAATGCATGACCTTTTACACATGTATGAACGTGCGTAAATAACCAAAGGTATCGGGTCAAAATTGGAAACAATATATATATGTTTTCTTTTAAGGTTCTCCTTGCAGGGAAAATGTCACTTCATTTTGTAATAACTATAAAATAAACACTATGTATTACATATTTTTCCTTATTACATTGACATGTAGCTTAGTGACTATGATTCACTGGTTTTCATGCACGATGCGTGCCATATTATGTTAACTGTAATACATAACTGAATAATCTTCCATAATACAGTATATTTGGGAAAATAAAATGTTTATCTACATTTGTTTCATAAACATAGTCATTTGTCATGAGCTGCCTCTGACTTGGTTACCGGATAATTTTATAGTTTCTCTCTATCATTGTTTCTCTCGGTAATTTGTTTTTCTTCTTCCACCACCCCCCTTCTCTCTCTCTTTCTCTCTCTCTCTCTGGTAGCGCGCTGGACTTGTGATCGGGGGATTGCAAGTTCGAGCCTCGCCCGGGCTGCCGTGCCGGGAGGGGTAGCTACCTCCTGTAACCCTAGCGGGGCTATATAGTCCAATACAGGGCTTAGCTCGGGGATCTCCATTTCTCCCATTTTCTCTCTCTCTCTCTCTCTCTCTCTCTCTCTCTCTCTCTCTCTCTCTCTCTCTCTCTCTCTCTCTCTCTCTCTCTCTATATATATATATATATATATATATATATATATATATATATATATATAAATATATATATATATGCATAATGGTTACCTTTTTAAAAAAACACAATACAGTAATGTTATAGATACAATGATACTACTACGGACAAATATGTAAATATGATGAAATAATTCTGAGTAAATGTTTACTAATTTGATCATATTTCCCTATATATATATGTATATATATATATATATATATATATATATATATATATATATATATATATATATATATATATATATAATTTCAGTCTGCCAATCCTTCCCCTTCTCACTTTCTTTCCTCGTTTATTTTTATCAAACCGTTTACAGTAATATAGGTTATAGGTAGATACGCTGACTACTACTACGGACAAATATACAGATGCAAAGAAATAATGCAGAGTAAATGATGCTTAGTTATTTCATTATAGTTTACCCATATATCTTTTTAACTATATACAGTAATATGTTGCAAATATTATGACCATTAGTACGGACAATATCCATTTATCTTTTATATACATGGCTTCAGTCTAACTATCCGTCGCCTTCTCACCTTGCCTTTCCTTTTGTCAAACTGTATACAGTAATATATGTAACAAATATAATGACTATTACTACGGACAAATACTTACTCATAGATCATTTATATACTTGGTTTCCGTCTCCCTATCCATCGCCTTCTCACCTTGCCTTTCCTTTTGTAAAACTGCATACAGTAATATATATTACAAATAGAATGACTATTACTACCGACAAATATTTACTCATATATCATTTATATACTTGGTTTCAGTCTTCCTATCCTTCGCCTTCTCACCTTGCCTTTCCACGTCTATCCTTGTCCTTCGACATGTTATTGTCGTCGCTCAGTCTCTTCTTTTGTCTGTAGAGTATTTCATACTCATCAGTGTTCACTTTTTATTTGCCTTTCATCATTTCCTATGTGAGCCTTTTCATCCTCCACCCCTGTTAGACGGCGCCGTATTATTATGCTTTTTTACAGTCACACTTCTGATGCCGTTTCTTTATTTTTCATACATGCGTTCTGAGTGACACATCCGTTCACATAATGTCTTCATTACTGGATCCCTCCTCATCAGTGGTCTTATTCTAGTGGATACTGGTATTACAGAGAAACGCAAGATGGAAGAAAGGTAAAAGATTACACCGATTTTACTGGCGTAACGAGGGATTTTATGGCTGAGCCCTAGATTGTTATAGGGCTGCCATATCACCTATATTATCGACACAATCTAATTATCTGGTTGTCAGTGTTCTGTCGGGTAATCTTCTTTAATTTTTATTACAATATTACTTCATCTAGTATGTTCACCCTTGGATGTTGCCAGTTTCTAATGTGCTTATCACTTTGACAGACTTTTGTGTATTCTTAATTTCTATTTTAAATTTGTTGCTCTCACTCTTTCGATATTAATTAATTCATAAATGAATGAATAGATGAGAAAAAAAAAAAAAACATTTCCTTAACTTGTTCGTAGCACTGGTCGGCCTAAGCAGATTATAAGAGTGTAGTCATTAATAACACTGGAAGAATGTCGGAAGTAACGCCAGATGCTTTAGTATTTGGTAGTAATACTGTGATTTGGTACTACAAATGGCATGACACATTTATACATTCTAATAACTCCTGCAAAAATGAATACAGTCATGAAACACGCAAATTTTCATTAGCAACAGGCATAATATATCATGCCCATCATATCGAGTAACATGCAGTAAACTCGGACGTTCAGGTGCTTCACAACGCGGTTCATAAACCTCAGAAGCTATCTGGGGAGACGGGTGGAGGGAGGGGGTGTAGAGGGGGGGAATGCAACGGTGCCACATTCATCAAATCGCCCACAATGAGAGGAACGCAACTTCTGTGGCCAATAGTACATGAGTAGCTTTGTAAGTAGATAATATTCTTTCCCATTTGTCATTCAATGACAAGGAGAGGTAAAGAATAGTATGGGACTATTTTTATTTGTCTTGGAAATATTAACAAGTCTCTCACACAGAGCGAAGTATAAAGTAGAGTCCCGCTAGCTATCTCCCTATCTCTCTCTCTCTCCCAAGTTGCTAAGCCTTCCTCCCTACACCCTGCCGCTTCTATGGCCTCTCTCCTTCTGAGCTCTCTTTCTTAAATTCTGGTGAAACAGGAGTCGTATCACGTGTGTTCCCTGTGGTTGGAAAGTTCTAGAAGCCTGTGTGTGAGTATGTGTGTGTGTTCACCTGGTGTATCGCTGACAAACTAACTGCATCATCTCCTGACTCCTACTTCCTAGTCTGTCGTCAGCTTTTCCTCAGTGTAACTTGCAAGATCATTTCCCATTCCCAGGCTCGCATAGAGCTGTCTATCTGTCTATTTATCTATTTGTCTATTATGATTTGTAATTATAATATGGACTCATAACAGATACTCAGCCGCGCAGCTGAAGGTCCTCCGACAGCAATTATCATTGACATATGCTAATCTATTAGTACATAATATTGATTATAATATTGTATACATATAATATTCAAAGTAAATTGCAATGATTCAATAATATTACATTTTAAACAATTTGTATACATATTTGAATAAATTCAATGGTTGTTGTATGACACTTTGTAAGACGTGCATGTACAACAGACGTACGCATATAATTGTGCAATGGTAATACTGCTAGGTTATACATTACATATTGAGTTATCCCTTTAGTAATGTCTAATATTTCACCTAACTTGTATGATGATACTGGTAATACAGAATTGTGGTATAGTTGTATGACTTATAACATTGTAGTAGCATTGTGGTAATACATAATTGTAATATTTTATGAATTGTTACATAATATTGTGGTAATGCATAATTGTGTTGGCCTTATAATTGTAGTTACATTTTGTTAATGCAACCGTTACATAAGTGTCTTGGCCTTATAATTGTAGTTAAAGTTACATAAAAGTTACATCTTGTTAATGCAACAGTTACATAATTGGCAAAGTGTAACATAATGCAATCGTTTGTTGTTACATAATTGTTACATATCGTTTGTAGTTACATAATTGTAGCAAGTGTAACATAATGCAATCGTTTGTCGTTACATAATTGTAATAATTGCAGTCCTGACATATGAATCCGGTCATGCTGCGGTCGATGATAGTGATGATGTGCCATGCCACTTGCTTGTGGAGACAACAATTTGCTTTTTTGTTTGTAGTTTATGTGGTATTTTGGCATATGTAGTAACACTTACACTTATTTTCATTTGTTTGTTATGTGATCTTACTCTATTTCTCTCTTTTTCCTTTCTTAATTTTTTTTTTTTATGTATTAATTTTCTATAGTTTGTCTTCGTTTGTCTGTACTTTTTCTATGTTGTTCATGGTTGCATAATTACTGGCTAATTTCCTTGGGATACTTCTTTAAAGTTTAGTTTATATTGCACAGGTATTACTGAAAATGATATTATATAGCCCCATATTTTGTTATTTTATATAAAAAATATATACACTATATACAGTATTAAGTATATACACTGACTTGTTGTTCACTTGTACCTATCGTGGCCAATATATGTGTCAGCACTGTGTGGAAATCATTGTCTTCACGATTGTGTTGAAGATGTTCACTCTTGCTAACGTCATTTGTGTTGGCCATTTTTTTTTTCTGGTTTTCCTATAATTTAATTTATATGTTTCTACTAGGTAGCTTTAATTAATAAATGTTTAATACAGTTCTTTTAATCGCTCACTGAGTAACTGTGATAGTATATTTTCTTTATCACTTTGTAGATATAATAATGTATAGCTGTATGTATGAAACACGTATTTTATGTAGGTATAAAGGGTAACACTCGTTGGTAGTAAATAAATGTTATAATAAATGAATGAATATATACAGTGTAGAATATTTATTGTTGGTGATTATTTAGTGTTTGAGTTATGCAGATAACTGAAATAAGTATGTGTATTTAAGCTGTAACTATACAGCACGTTTTATATGTTTGTGCAGAAGCTTATTGTCTATCACTGTGTATTGTATAAATGAAGTAACTATGTAACTCACTAATTTTTACCGTGGTGGGAATGGTGTTAGTGATGGTGCAGGTGGTGAGTTGACTGACGTGGCGTCTTTTCAGGAAGCACGCATGATGACGTCGACTTCCCACACTGGTAGCTGTGGTGAGTGAATGAGTAGCGATGAGTAACTTGAGTGAAGACGAGTGAGTAAGATGAGTTGTGAATATGGACTTGGTATTTGCTTCGTTGTCTTGACCTCTTCACTCATGCGTCAGCAGTGGAGGTTGGGTGGATGTAGCAGAGAGGGGAGGGTGAGGTCTGGTAGTTGTGAGTTATGAGTCGTGTCTCATTCTTCGTTTGTTTGATTTGTTTTTCTTTGTCGATGTTTTCTCGGTCCTTTTCTCTTGTGATTTACTCGTTGTGGGATGAAGACTGCCGCTACTTGTAGGTGCGTGTAGAAGATTATATAGACGACTCGTAGAGTTGTTACTTGTAGTTGATTGTAAATGGTTGTAGTTCGCTGGTTCGTCGTAGAAATTGCAAGATTGTTTGTATCAATATATTGTTAAACTACTTGCAAGGCGTCCTGTGACCTCTTCACCTCTACATCAGCGTGATGATCGGGGAGACGGAGGGGGGGTTGGAGAGAACTGTCAGGAACCGGATGTAAGTTGTTGGTTGTGAGAGAGATTTTTTTTGTTTTCAATCTTGATATTTTGTAGGAATTCACTCTTGATTCGTAGAGGAGGTTCGTGTACGTTCGCTGCTACCAAATGTCATAAAAAGACTTTGTAGTTACTTGCAGAGAAGTTATATATATTAGACTTGTGGACGAGCGGTTGTTATACTTGAGTTTTTGTAAGTAGATAATCTTGAGTTCCCATTTGTCATGCAATGACAAAGGAGAGATAAAGAATAGTATGGGACTATTTTTATTTGTCTTGGAAATATTAACAAGTCTCTCACGCACGAGTGAAGTTAGGTAGAGTCCCGGGAGCTATCTCCCTGTCTCGCTCTCTCTTTCTCTCTTCCTCCATGTTGCTAAGCCCTTCTCCCTACGACCTGCCTGTTCTATGGCTAGCTTCCTTCTGAGCTCTCTTTCCTAAATTCTGGTGTAGCAGGGGTTGTGTCACGTGTGTTCCCTGTGGTTGGAAAGTTCTAGAAACCTGTGTGTGAGTATGTGTGTATGCGTTTTCACATGGTGTATCGCTGACAAACTAACTGCATCATCTCCTGACTCCTACTTCCTAGTCTGTCGTCAGCTTTTCCTCAGTGTAACTTGCAAGATCATTTCCCATTCCCAGGCTCGCATAGAGCTGTCTATCTGTCTATTTATCTATTTGTCTATTATGATTTGTAATTATAATATGGACTCATAACAGCTAAAGGGTGGTGGTACTGATAGACAATACCAGCTGGAACATCCTTGCCTGCGTTTATTCAAAATTAACTCGAATCGCAAACGCGATTAGGTAGAGGTATTAAGTAAGCTTCTTAACCACTTTTAGTAGAGAAAAGCACGAGAATTAAGGCTAGATGCTTCGAAAAAATAAATCTATCCGTGTGTGGTAATCACAGCGACATTTGTCTTCCTAGTGTAATAGGAAAAGTATACGGTAGGATAGTTATTGACGGAGTTAGGGAAATAAGAGGAATTAGTTAGAGAAGAACAGGGAGGTTTTAGGAAGGGAAGAAGTTGTGTAGATCAGATATTCATTCTTAAGTCTTTTAGTGGAAAAGTCTCTAGAGAAGGGAAAGAAGTTGTATGCGGCCTTCATGGATTCGGAGAAAGCATATGGGAGGGTGGATAGACAAGAACTGTGGAAAGTATTAAGAATATAAGGAGTAGATGGGAAGTTGTTGAATGCCGTGAAGAGTATGTATGAGGGTGCTAGGGCTGCAGTGCGTGTGGACTGTGAACTGCGTGAAATTTTCTATTTGCAGGTTGGACTGAAACAGGGATGTGTCACGTCTCCATGGTTTTTCAATCTGTATATGAATGGAGTTATAAAAGAGATACAAGGTAGGGCAGTGGATGTTGGAGCGAGCCCTAATGAGAGAGAGCCGTGCTTCGAAACTCCCTGTATTGTTGTTTGCAGATGATACTATGTTGTCAAGTGAAGATGAAGGGGAGCTGCAAGGCTTGGTGAAAGAGACTGGGAGAGTGTGTAAGAAGCAGAATCTAAATATGAATGTAGGGAAGAATAAGGTTATGGTCTTCGAGAGAAATGAAGTCACTGAATGTACAGTGAGTTTGGATGAGGAGGAAATGAAAAATGTGAGTGCATTTAAGTACTTGGGTAGGGAGATGAGTGAGGATGGAAGTTCAGAGGGCGAAGTGCTTGAAAGGGTACAACAGAGAAGAAAGATTGCCCATTCTTTGAAAGCAGTGATAAGGAACAGGAAAATGGGCATGAAAGTAAACAAGTTGCTGCATGACGGTATTGTGATACCAACTCTAACGTGTGGAAGTGAAGCTTGGACTTTGTTGGAGAGACAGAAGTCAAGAGTGAGAGCAGTTGAAATGAATTTCTTGAGATGAACATGTGGAGTTACGTGGAGAGACAGACTGAAAAATGAAGTGAAGGAGCGTTGTTGTGTGGATATGGATGTGATACGAAGCGTTTGATAGGACGCGTTAGGAGAAACACACTGAGGTGGTTTGGCCATGTGGAGAGGATGGAGAGTTAGAGACTGACGAGGGGAATGTATGAGAGTGAGTTGGAGGGGAGGAGAGGGAAGGGGAGGCCGAGGAGGAGGTGGAGGTAAAAAGTGGAGGGGTATATGAGAGAGGGGTGTGTCAGCTGGGAGCAGGGCAGTGAGATGGCGTTGGACAGGGCGATATGGAGACGATTCGTTTGTGGCCACCCCTTATGGGATTGAGGAGTCTGGCAATACATGGATAGATAGTTTGGCGTTACGAAACATTATATATATTTTTGTTAAGAGCGTCGTCTATATATATGTCGATACGAGTTAAATTTTTGTGATTAATCTTGCATGTTTGAATTGCAGGTGTGTTCTCTCTCTCTCTCTCTCTCTCTCTCTCTCTCTCTCTCTCTCTCAGGAGTGGCTTCCTTGTCGTCTAGGCATTAATAATTTAAATAAAATATATTTATGTCTTCGTAAATTAGCACAAGACGAACTGCATTTGAGACCCGTGCAAAGATGATGTATGACATTGCCCTCTTTTCTCCTCTTTTCTCTGTGGCACCTCCTCTCCCACTCCTCCCTTCGTCACAGTCTTCTCCCTTTTTTGCTCTTCATCCTCCCTACTTCTCTCTGTCTCATACCCCCTCCGTTTTTCTCCTCATTTCCTTTATTTCTCTCTTTCTCTCTTCACCTCACTTCTCTCTCTCTCTCTCTCTCTCTCTCTCTCTCTCTCTCTCTCTCTCTCTCTCTCTCTCTCGCTCGCTCGCTCTTTTAAAATCATACACTTCCTCTCTCTCCTCTTTTCCTTAGTTCTTTTTTCTCCTGCTTTATTTTTCTGTCACTGATCTTCCTCTTTTTCCTCTGTTTTCACCTCTTTTTCCTTCTTTGCCCGTCCCCCCTCCCTCTCTCTCTCATTACTACCATGACCGAAAATCTGTGACAATGCTGATGATGGCGCTAATTAACTAGTCCCGTAATACACTCCACAATAGCATCAATTTCGGCCGATTAATATTAATATGCAGAGGACGATGTAATATGGAAACTCTAAATTGTTCGTTCATGACTGGAATGTATTAATTGGGAAAAATGCATTGGAGGTATTATGGAGCGAGCAGACATGGGCGAGCTTTGTATGGCTGGGGGAGAGAGAGAGAGAGAGAGAGAGGGAGAGAGAGAGAGAGAGAGAGAGAGAGAGAGAGAGAGAGAGAGTGAGTGTGTGTGTGTGTGTGTGTGTGTGTGTTCCGTCAGTATGGGTTCCACTCCGCTAGAATCCCACTGGGCTGCATTTTACATCTTGCGGGGATGCCTCAGTCTGCTGGTGTGGGCGTGGGTGTGTCAGAGGGAGCAGAAAATGAAATGATGTAGGGTAGATACTGATAACACAGCTCAGTCTGCTGGTGTGGGCGTGGGTGTGGCTTTTCTCGGATTCAAGGCCACTCTTCTTTCAAAAAATCGGTAAAATTTCCCTCGTATACTCTGTTCACTTCAGCCTGACATAAAATTTCCATCTCTCTGTCTTGCATACTGAACTGTAGCGGGAGATTAATGCTGAAATGTGGTGCTCCTCATGAAGAAGTGCCGTGGAAAGGATGTAGAGCAGTAGCATTTTCTTTTTTTCTGCGACTAAGCAACGTGAAATAAAATGCAAAAGGACGAAGATCTGGACCAAGTTATGGTGAAAGAACGAAGATCCAAATTCTGATCTGTTTAGGTAGGTCCCTAACACCTCTTTCTTGGCTACAGTATTTGTTTTCTGATACGGCTGGTTAATATTTAGTTTATGCTGAGTATGATGGTGTTTGAATGATTTACGTGCCACAAAAGAGGATATTAAGGTGTAATAAGCAAAAGAATACAAAGGAATACAAAGGAGTACAAAGGAACTCAAACAGCAACAGACCTTATGGTCCCTTCGAGGATGTCTGTTACAAAGTAGACTATGACTACGAGATCTGTTTCTACATGCTGAAGGATAAGGATAGTAAAGCAAGAGGGTTTCCCCTGCCTCCAAACCCTCGAGTTAGAACTGGCAGGAAAAAGTGAGAAGGACCATCATACAGCATGGAAAAACTGACACGGAAATTTCATAGGAACGACTGAAAAGGAAAATACTTTATCTATAAGCTACCAGTTTGAATAACCTGAAAGAAAAAGTAGTAAAGTAAAATGAATAATTACATAAATAACTAACTCATGACACTATGTACGGATACGTTGAGTTAATGGGGCGTCTGCGGACACAGCGTGAAAATTACACAGTCCTTAGGAAAAAAGTGTTAGGGAGCTTCCTGAACCGACGAGAGTACCATGCACTGTCTACTGGTGTGGGCGTGGGTGTGGCAGTGGGTGTGGGAAATAAATTAGTGATGCAGGTTAGACATTGGTATCGCTGACTGAGCCGTACCCGCAACACATGACTCTCTCTCTCTCTCTCTCTCTCTCTCCTTCTCATCGTCATCATCATCAGAATCAGAATCATCTGCTCCCTCTTCTTCTCCTCTTCCTCCTCCTCCTCCTCTTCTTCTTCTTCTCCTCCTCCTCCTCCTCCTCCTCTTCTTCTTCTTCTTCTTTTTCTTCTTCTTCTTCTTCTCCTCATCCTCCTCCACCTCCTCCTTTTTCTTTTCTTCCTCTTCTTCTTCTTCTTTTTCCTCCTCCTCCTCTTCCTCCTCCTCTCCTGTACTAATCTCCAAGTCAGCTCCCTAGATAGACCCCACTTCTCTCTCCCAGATGGAAAGTGAATGAATTAGAGAGAGAGAGAGAGAGAGAGAGAGAGAGAGAGAGAGAGAGAGAGAGAGAGAGAGAGAGAGAAAGAAAGAGAGAGAGAGAGAGTGAGAGATGGATTGGAAGGGGAGGTAGGAGGAAAATGGAGAAAATGGAGAAAGAAGTGGAAGGATTAGGAGAGAGAGAGAGAGAGAGAGAGAGAGAGAGAATGAGAGTTTTTCGTTTGCAAAGTCATAACCATGGCAGTGTATCATAACTCGAAATTCTCAACATACATCATATTCATTAGATAAAAATAGAATGAGACTAGTTTTTATTTTTTATTTCTTTCTGTCATGGTGGTTTAACACTGACAAATTAGGACACACAGGCAAGGACGTAACTGGTTTCTAGCGAGTTTAAATTCAAAACATCGACGTTGACCATATTTTCTTAGTAACAGCATCGGTCGAGTTTAAAATATATAAGTATCGTGTGAAAATAGATCTGAATTAATATTACGTCCTTACTGTAGAATATTATGCCTCGATTTAGCCGTTCATAAGGAGTGTACGATATTGAAGACCGTCTATCGTTTTACAGCGTTTGAACAATTTATTTTTTCCTTAATTCCGGGTAAATCGAAACATGACTTTGTTTATCAAGGACTTAATAATATGTCAAAGCCATTTTGACACGATATTTTTCCTGTCATGGTGACGTAACACTGACAGATTAACACACACAAAGGCAGCGACGTACTGTAACTCATTATAGCACCATCGATAGTTTCTTATTAAGCATCAGTCGCGTTTAGTATAGATAAATATCACGTGAAATTAAATCTGAGATAATATTAAATCCCTACTGAACAACGTTATGCTTCGATTTAGCCGTACATAGGGAAAATAATAGTAATAATAAATTTTTCAAACGCTGCCAAACGATGGACAGTCCTCGGTACCGTACTTTGCTTATGTACGCCAAAACTGAAGCATACTATTGTTCAGCAAGGATTTAATATTACATCTAAGCTATTTTCACATGATATTTATTTATTTTAAGTGTGATTTTGAGTTGATATTAGGAATATTATTCTATCTATCTATCTATCTAACGCCAGACGCCTCAATCCTGTAAGGGGTGGCCACAAACAGATCGCCTCCAGGTCGCCTGTTCCTCGCCATTTCACCGTCCTGCTCCCAGCTCACACCCTTCTCCCTCATGTACCTCTCCACTCCATCCCTCCATTTCATCCATGGCCTCCCCCTCCCTCTCCCCCCTCCACCTCACCCAAATACACTCTCCTCGTCAGTCTTTCGCTCTCCATCCTCTCTACATAGCCAAACCACCTCAGTATGTTTCTCCTAAAGTTTCCTATCACATCCATATCCACACCACATCGCTCCTTCACTTCCTCATTTGTCAGTCTCTTTCTCTCCACGTAACTCCACGTGCTCCTCTCAGATAACATTTCCACTGCTCTCACTCTTGACTTGTGTCGTTCAACAACGTCCAAGCTTCACTTCCATACGTTAGAGCCGGTATCACAAAACTGTCACGTAGCGACTTTTTCACTCCCATGTTCACTTCCCTTTCTCTTATTAATGTCGATATTTTAAACTGCCATGTGGCCAAAACTTACAAGTGTTAAGATACTCTCGTCAGTTAATGAAGCTCCCTAACACGTTTTCCTTAGCTGTTTATTTTTAAGCGTATGAAAGTTAAAAATAACGTACAAGAGAGCAGTCAGGGGTCGCATGGAAAATAAATCGCTAAGGAAAAGGTATTAGCCAACTTCAACAGTTACAAGACTGTATTCAAGAACCAGTATTTACCAACAGACTTACAAGGAATATGTTAACGTAAATTACTTCCTCGTATGTAGGAACTAGAAGACATGGGAGACATTCCTGTACTCTGTTTTATCTAACACATCCGCACACGTAAACGAACGAGTGCGCGCACGCACGCACGCACACACACACACACACACACACACACACACACACACACGCACACACACACACAAACACACACTCACACACTGATAATAATAATCTATCTATCTATCTATCTATTGCCAGACGCCTCAATCCCGTTTGGGGTGGCCACAAACAAATCGCCTCCAAGTTGCCCTGTCTCCCGCCATTTCACTGCCCTGCTCCCAACTCACACCCCCCTCTCTCATATACCTCTCCACCCCATCCCTCCATCTCATCCTCGGCCTCCCCCTCCCTCTACCCCCCTCCACCTCACTCACATACACTCTCTTCGTCAGTCTTTCACCCTCCATCCTCTCCACATGGCCAAACCACCTCAGTGTGTTCCTCATAACGCTTCCTATCACATCCACATCCACACCACAACGCTCCTTTATATCCTCATTCGTCAGCCTGTCTCTCCACGTGACTCCACAGGCTCCTCTTAAATAACTCATTTCCACTGCTCTCACTCTTGACTTGTGTCCTTCCAACAATGTCCAAGCTTCACTTCCGTACGTTAGCGTTGGTATCACAATACTGTCATGTAGTAACTTTTTCACTTCCATGCTCACTTCCCTGTTTCTTATCACTGCTTTCAAGGAACCAGCAACCTTTCTTCCCTGCTGTACCCTTTCAAGCACTTCACCCTCCAAACCCCCATCCTTACTCATCACACTACCCAAATACTTAAACGTACTCACATTTTCCAATTCCTCACCATCTAACCTCGCTGTACATTCACTAACTTCACCTCTCTCAAAGACCATCACTTTACTCTTCCCTACATTCACCTTTAGGTTCCGTTTCTTACACACTCTCTCAAACTCATCCACCAAGCCTTGCAGCTCCCCTTCGATAATAATAATAATAATAATAATAATAATAATAATAATAATAATAATCTATCTATCTATTGCCAGACGCCATAATCCCGTAAGGGGTGGCCATTTGACTCTGAGTTATTTGTTTTACAGGGGCGGGCACTAACCCTCCACCAACCCATTTATTGACACGTAGGGAGCACTTATGGCTCGGTTATATGGTTAACACTCAGTGTTGTAAATGGTTTCTTGGCTTACAGGAAACCATTTGGCTTGTCACTCAATGTAAAGCCACCTGTAATGGAAAGAAAAGCATTAAGCAGTGATAGGAAAGATGGGAGAAATAGGAAGAGAGGAGGGGAGGCACAGGAAAAGAATGATAAAGGTTAAGGAAGAAGTAAGCAGCACTACACCAAGTAAGTGGATGATGGTCGCCACCACCTACCACTATAATAATAATAATAATAATAATAATTATAATAATAATAATAATAACAATAATAATAATAACAAGAGCAATCCGAGATGGCAAACCTCCGCCAAGGCTGAACAGTCCCCCTTTTGTCAATACCGCTGCAAAGATTCCCTCAATTTTTATTATTTTTTATGTAGCAGGAACCATATAAAACACATGTCATCACATTTTATTATTTTTGTGCCAGAGTTGTAGGCATTATTTATCGAGTTAGAAGCAGAAATGTTGACATTGCCACTATCCCGCAATGGTAAGACATCCTGGATCCGGACGGTGATCCGTAGCACTACCAAAATCTAATGGATTGTTCCTTGCGCCATACACTACCCCGCCAAAAAATTTTCAGCAAAATCCGTTCATAACTTTTTGAGTAATACGTCTAACAAACAAACAGGCAAACAAACGCCGCAAAAGCATAACCTCCTTGGCGGAGGTAATAAGAGTAGCAACAACAATAACAACAACAACACTACCACACTACCCCCCTGGGGGTAGGGGGGTTTTCAAGAATACTCCCCCAGTATCCCTGCTTGTCGTAAAAGGCGACTAAAAGGGTTGGCGGAGGGTTAGTGCCCCTCCCCGGAAAACAACTAACTAAAAAAACAAACAATAAGCCTCGGACAAGGACTGACCAAACGATGACGACCAAGGACCGGACAAAGGACATTGTAATTGGAACCTGGAATGTAAGGGGAGCGAATGATGAGGTGAAAGAGAGAGAGATTGTCCAGGTGCTTGAGGGTGCGAAAGTGGATGTATGTGGAATAACTGAAACAAAATGGAGAGGAGAAAATGTGAGAGAATGGGAGTATGGATGGGGTATATGTGCAGGAGTAGGTGAGAATGAGAGGGCAAAGGAAGGAGTATGTATAGTTGTGAGTAAAAGATGGAAGAGGAGCATAAGACAGTATGGATCAGTTGGGTCAAGGATTGTGTGGGTAAAGTTGAAAGTTGGAATACAAATGTGGGCGATTGTGTGTGTGTATGCGCCAATGCAAGATCGTGCTAGAAGAGTGAGAGAAGAGTTCTGGACAAATGTAGAAGTGTGCATGGAAAAGTTTGGAAGGAATGAGAGAGTGTTTTTGATTGGTGATATGAATGGTAAAGTTGGGAATGTGAAGGTGGATGGAATAGTTGGTGAGTGGGGTGTGCCTGCTGAGATAGATGAGAATGGGAGTGCGTTAGTGGACATTTGTGCTGGGAGGGGGTTGGTGATAGCCAATACCCTCTTCAGGCATAAAATGATTCACAGGTATACATGGCGAGTGATGAGAAGGGTGGGTGGTGAACTGAATGAAAGGAAGGCAATGATTGATTATGTGTGTGTGGATGAAAGGATGCGAAGATGTGTAATGGATGCAAGAGTGTATAGAGGTTGGGGAGTGGACTTTCTGACCACTACTTGGTGATGGCCAGAATTAAAGTACAAGAAAGTTGGAGGAATAGAAGAAGGGAAAGACGAGAGGAAGGAGTAGTTGCAAGGAGAGTGGAAAGGCTACAGGAGGATGAGAAAAAGGCAGAGTATAAGAGAGAAGTGGAGGAACGATTGGGCAAATATGAATTGGAGCAGATGGGAGACGTGGAAGGTGTGTGTAGAATATTTACAGAAGAAATATGTGCAGCATGTGATGTGGTGTGTGGAAGGAAGAGAAGACGGAGGGGGGTGCAAGGAACAGCGTGGTGGACTGAAGAGGTGAAACAGGCTGTGGCACAAAAGAAGAAAGCATACAGTACAATGAATGGATGAGAAATAGGGGCGTGGAAGAGGTTGAGAGGCGGAAGAGAGAGTTATATGTAGAAAGGAAGAGAGAGGTGAAAAGATTAGTAAGAGAGAGTAAGAAGAGAGTGGATAAGGAATTTGGAAGAAATTTGAGTGTAAAGTGGAGGGACTGTAAGAAAATGTTCTGGAGAGAGGTGAAAAGAGTAAGACAGGGTGGAAGTGAAGTTAGCAGGGGAGTGAAAGATAAAAATGGTAGATTACTAGTGGAGAAGGGAGAAAAAGTGAGCAGATGGAGAGAACACTTTAAGGAATTGTTGAACGTAGAGGATGGAAGTAATGCGAGTATAAGTGGCTGGGGAATGGCTGGGAGAAGGAGGGAGGTGAGAAGAGAGGAAGAAATCAGTAGGATAGAAGTTGTGGAAGCAATGAAGAAAGTTAAATCGGGGAAAGCCCCAGGAATTGATGGAGTGTGTGGTGAAATGCTGAAGCATGGGGGAGAGATAGTAGTAGAATGGATGTGGAAGATGTGCAGATTGGCCTGGGAGGAAGGTAGAGTCCCGGAGGATTGGAAGTCAGGTATAATTATTCCCTTGTACAAAGGAAAAGGGGAAAAAGAAGTGTGTGGTAACCATAGGGGCATTTGTCTTCTTAGTATAATAGGAAAAGTGTATGGTAGGATACTTATTGACAGAGTTAGAGAAAGAACAGAGAAATTAGTTGGAGAAGAACAGGGAGGCTTTAGGAAGGGAAGAGGTTGTTTAGATCAGATATTCATTCTCAGATCTTTAGTGGAAAAGTTTCTAGAGAAGGGAAAGAAGTTGTGTGCGGCATTCATGGATTTGGAGAAAGCATATGACAGGGTGGATAGACAAGGATTGTGGAAAGTGTTGAGAATATATGGAGTAGATGGAAAGTTGTTGAATGCTATGAAGAGTATGTACGATGGTGCGAAGGCTGCAGTGCGTGTGGATGGTGATCTAAGTGAATTTTTCTCTTTGAAGGTTGGGTTGAAACAGGGATGTGTCATGTCTCCATGGTTGTTCAATCTGTACATGGATGGGGTAATAAAAGAGGTACAAGGTAGGGTAGTGGATGTTGGAGTGGCCATGGTGAGAGAGGATAGTGTTTGGAAACTCCCTGTACTGTTGTTTGCAGATGATACCATGTTGTTGAGTGAAGACGAAGGAGAGCTGCAAGGCTTGGTGGATGAGTTTGGGAGAGTGTGTAAGAAACGGAATCTAAAGGTGAATGTAGGGAAGAGTAAAGTGATGGTCTTTGAGAGAGGTGAAGTCAGTGAATGTACAGCGAGGTTGGATGGTGAGGAATTGGAAAGTGTGAGTACGTTTAAGTACTTGGGTAGTGTGATGAGTAAGGATGGAGGTTTGGAGGGTGAAGTGCTTGAAAGGGTACAGCAGGGAAGAAAGGTTGCTGGTTCCTTGAAAGCAGTGATAAGAAACAGGGAAGTGAGCATGGAAGTGAAAAAGTTACTACATGACAGTATTGTGATACCAACTCTAACGTACGGAAGTGAAGCTTGGACGTTGTTGGAAGGACACAAGTCAAGAGTGGGAGCAGTGGAAATGAGTTATTTAAGATGAGCCTGTGGAGTCACATGGAGAGACAGGCTGACGAATGAGGATATAAAGGAGCGTTGTGGTGTTGATGTGGATGTGATAGGAAGCGTTATGAGGAACACACTGAGGTGGTTTGGCCATGTGGAGAGGATGGAGGGTGAAAGACTGACGAAGAGAGTGTATGTGAGTGAGGTGGAGGGGGAAAGAGGGAGGGGGAGGCCGAGGATGAGATGGAGGGATGGGGTGGAGAGGTATATGAGAGAGGGGGGTGTGAGCTGGGAGCAGGGGAGTGAAATGACGGGGGACAGGGCGACTTGGAGGCGATTTGTTTGTGGCCACCCCAAACGGGATTGAGGCGTCTGGCAATAGAAATAGAATAATATTAATAACAATACAGGAAAAATGATGACAATAATAACAGTAATAATTGTAATGATAATAATAATGATAATAATAATAATAATAATAATAATAATAATAATAATAATTATTATTATTATTTATATTATTATTATTATTATTATTATAACAATAATAATAATAATAACAAATTCAATAAATATTTCTCTCCTCACGAACATTATTTTTGGCGAATGATAATATTCACGTCTTTTCTTAACTTCCTACAAAGACAAGCCATATTGACGTCTTAGACCAATCTAAAGTTGCTTTGTGAATGGCCTAAGATTGTCGTAAGAGGAGAGGGGTTCCATTAGGTAAATATCCTTGAGAGAGAGAGAGAGAGAGAGAGAGAGAGACTGATGGACCATAGCTGCAGAGAGAGAGAGAGTGAGATTAATTGTTTTTGCAAGCAGCTCTCTGTTATTCTGATATATCTTTTTTTTTTTTTTTTTTTTTTTGCGAGGAAGAAGGAACAAATGGCAGCGAGCCCACAATAATTTTTTTTTTTACGTGTCCGACTCTGGGCAAAGGCTCAGGGCCTATTTCTTGGGGACAGTGGCCCATCCCAAGGCCCAGTAGTCCTCCTACACCTCCACATGTCACCACTTCGGCGCTAACACCAACCGTCCATACTGAATACATGCTAGGGCTGTCTCATACAGGACTAGTGTACTGGTATGAGCGGGGGTGCTTTTACGACATGTCAGCGGGTCATCTGGTAGATCAGGAAAGTCTGCTTTTAGGAAATTCAAATTATTAAACTGTTCCCTGCCCCAGCCGGGATTCGATCCTGGGTCCATTAGGATTGCAAGCCGCCTCTCTACCGATTCAGCCACCGCCTCCCCCCAAATTGTTCCTTCCAAGAGAAAAAATACAAGAGAGAGCCAAATTCAAGATCCGATCATTTCAAGATGCCAACACACTACGTTTGAAAGACTGGAGATCATAGGCAGCAGGAAATACAGCCAGAGGGAGACAGTTCCAGAGTTGACCTGTTGCATAAATGAAGGACTGGGAGCAACGGTTAACTCTTGCATTAGAGAGTTAGGCAGAAAAGAGATGAGAGTTTGCTACTAAACGGGTGCTACACGCCCGTCATTCGGGTAGAGGAATGCATCCAGACAGTTCAGAGAAGCAGTGACCATTGAATAGCGATAGAAGAGAGATAAAGATGCAACAGTGCGGTGAAGAGACAGAGGTTGAAGGGAGTCAGTAAGAGGAGGAGAGTTAATGAGACGAAAAGCCTTTGACGCCACCCTATTTAGAAGAGCTGTATGTGGGAGCTTCCTCACACATGAGAGTTGTACTCTAAACAGGGGCGGATAAACCCCTGTATAGAGTAAAGAATTGTGCAGGGGTAAAGAAGGAACAGAGTTGGCTTAGCACACCTAATCTCTTGGAAGCAGATTTTACAAGAGATGTAATATGATCTCTCCGAGATAAGTCCCGAGTAAATGAACCCAAAGCATGTTCAAGGATGATGCAGCATTAAGCTGAATATTATTAAACATTAGTGGGTATACCTGTGGAAGCTTTTGTCGGGTTGTTAGGTGTAAGAACTCAGTCTTTGATGCATTAAAAACAACCAGATTATTTTTACCCCAGTCAGAGATACGAGCCAAGTCAGACATTAGGTGTGCCATAGCTTCATCCCTTGTTTGCTGAAGTAACTGCTGGGATGGATGTAGCAGGAAACGAATGGAAAGGTGAAGGGTGGAGTCATCAGCGTATGAGTGGATAGGGTTAGATGTACAGATTAGAAGGTCATTGATGAATAAAAGGAAGAGAGTTGGTGATAGGACAGAGCCCTGAGGAACACCACTGTTGATAGATCTAGGAGAAGAACGATGACCGTCTACAACAGCGGCTATAGAACGACCAGAGAGGATGCTTGAGATGAAGACACAGATAGAAGGATTGAAACCGTAAGAGGGCAGTTTGGAAATTAAAGATTTATGCCAGACTCGATCGAAAGCCTTTGAGATGTCAAGTGCAATGGCAAAGCTTTCGCCAAAGTCCCGAAAGGAGGATGATCAGGAGTCTGAAAGGTAGGTGAGAAGATCGCCAGTGGAGCATACCTGACAGAACCCATACTGATGATCAGAAAGAAGGTTGTGATAGGAAAGATGCTTTAAAATCTTTCTATTAAGAGTTGACTAGAAAACTTTTGAGATACAGGATGTTAAAGCAATTGGAAGATAATTAGAGGATTGGGAATGGTCATCCTTCTTTGGGACTGGCTGAACGAGAGCAAACTTCGAGCAGGAAGGAAAGGTACAAGTTGATAGACAAAGGCGAAAGAGTTGCCTAGGCAGGGTGTAAGCACAGAAGCACAGTTCTTGAGAACAACAGGAGGAACTCCATCAGGCCCATATGCCTTATTAGTATTGAGGCCTGTGATGGTAGAAAATACATCAGCTGAAGACATTTTAATGTCAGCCATGAGGAAGTCAGAGGGGAGAAGTGATGGAGGAACAGCACTGGAATCATCTAAGGTGGAATTGGAAAGTCTGAGTGAAGAGATCTGCTTTATCAGTAGAAGAAATAGCTACAAAGCCATCAGAGTAGAAAAGAGGAGGGAAGGATGATGAGGTAAAGTTATTAGAAAGGTTTTTGGCAAGATGCCAGACGGAGCGGGAAGAATTCGAGTTAGAGAGTTGAGAGCATTTAGTAAGGATATTATTTTTAGCAGAGCGAAGAACAGACTTAGCACGATTCCGGGCAGAAACGTATAAAAGATGTGATTCAGGAGTGGGTTGGCTCCGGTACCTTTTGTAGGCCCTTTCCTTGTTGTGGACAGCGTTAGATCAAGCGTGATTAAACCAAGGCTTTCTTGCATTAGTCAAAGGATATGATAAAGGAATGTATGCTTCCATGCCCGAGAGAATAACCTACGTTAAGCGCAAGGCACACTCAGATGGCTCCCGGCCATGGAAGCAATAATTATTCCAGGGAAAATCAAAGAAGTACTGCCTGAGGGCCTCCCAGTCTGCAGCTCCAAAGTGCCACAGACAACGTTTCTTTCTAGGGTCCACAGGCCGTACCAGAGCGATAGGACAGGTTAAGGTGATAAGGTTGTGATCGAAGGAGCCCAATGGAGAGAAAAGATTAACAGTGTAAGGAAGAGGTCAAGTATGTTGGAGCTCTCTCCAAGGCGGTCAGGGATACGGGTAGGATGCTGTTCAAGCTGCTCGAGGGTTTGACTTGTAATCTGAGCACCCCTACTTATCTTGGGGGGAAAGTGTGTACTGACTGACAGTCAGCTGATCGCTAGCCTCACTCCCTCCTCCCCTCCCCTCCTCCTTTCCTTCCACTCCCCTAGCCGACTCTCTGTGACAGTTGTGTTGCGTATCAACCTCACGCCTATAGTATTCCTTAAAAATCAAATGTGTATAGAAGATTTTCTACTCAGGATGACGTATTCTTTCACCTCTACAAATATTTGCAGAAGCTCGTGTTACACCCTGTATAACGCTTCACCTCCACACTGCGGTGTGATGTCTCGTGTGTGGTGGGCACGGCTCAGTCAGTGTTGTCAGTACCTACCCATGTCATATTTTATTATTTCCTACCCCAAACGCCACAACCACGCCCATACCAGCTTACTGAGCCGTCCCTGCAACACGATAGATGCTGTCACCTGAGTTTCTAATGGAGCGCTATTTCACCCTGTATTCATGACGATACTGAGGAATAGTGTGCTGAATATATCGCCTCTGAAGAGGTATATAAGAGGATATTGAAGAGCAATGTGTAGAATAAATCGCCAAAGAAGAGATATTAGGAACCTTTCAGTGGGAAATTCCGTAAGTCACAATCTTATAACAGCCGATAAGACAACAGAGACGAAAGGTTATTCACGTAGTGTTATCCGCTCGTATTCTCTTCGGGTATGGACGCACACTAGCACCTGTTCCTAAGCGATTTATTTTGTTCATTATAGGTTACTATCGTCTTTGCGTTGTTTCAATCATTCTAATTTCGTAATTTTCTGCATAAGTAAAGGATATTAACCAGCCGGACCCAAAATAAATCACTGAGGAGCTGTTAGGGAGAATCCTTATCCAACGAGAATACAGTCCCTTGGGTAACATCTGCACCCTACTCACTTTTACGTGACAAAATGTGTCGTCTCTTTATCCAGGAGAGAGAGAGAGAGAGAGAGAGAGAGAGAGAGAGAGAGAGAGAGAGAGAGAGAGAGAGAGAGAGAGAGAGAGAGAGAGAGAGAGAGAGAAGTAGGTAAAGTTGGGAGCATACTCCATGAGGCGCTTAGCCGCAGTGTTCATCTCCGCAACATAGGCCTTTGAGCCTGTGGTGGGTTATTCACCCAATAACCTGCGATATAAGGTCATTGCATCATCCAGGTCAGCACAGTTACCTGCCCTAGGTACTCATTTTACCTACTAACCCACAAAGGGTGGATGGACACCTGAGTCAAGTGGCCCCAGCTGCCCGCACCAGGATTCCAACCCTGGCACTAACGGGCAGCCAGCTTGGCAGTCAGCGAGGCTAACCACCCAGCCACCGCGAGGAGAAGTGGAAGGAAAGAAAATTAAGTAAATGAACCCAAAAGAGCCAGATTATAGGGTTATTGTAGAAGCTATAGGTTGTTTTGAAAGAGGCATAGGAGGCTTCGTCACACCGCTTACTTTGCCATTTATCCTGCACATTACACGCAGTATCCTCTTGTATCCTTAAGTTACAAATTATGTCGATATTAAAGTGGTATAGATAAGCTACAAGAAATTGTATAGGTGAACTACGGAAAATAACTCACCAAGGAAAAGGTGCCAGGAAAGGTAAACCAAGACACTGTTATATATCTGATATTTATAGAACACATGGTAATTAAATGGGATTAGCCTGCATCCCACATTAGAGAGTTCAGATTGCAGTGACAAGCACTAGTTTGCAGAATATAATAATTTACTGATTGCATAAATATAACACACACACACACACACACACACACACACACACACACACACACCATACTCACGGCTACTTAGAGAGGCGGTGAATGCTGTGGTGAGGGAGAGGAAGTATGAAGTGACGTAGCGAATGGTCTAGTAGCTCATGTGAAACTTAGCCCAAGCACAAGGGGTTGGGTGGGCAGGATTGCTTCATGGTGAGATGGAGTCGTGGTGTGAGAGGAAGGGAGTGATTGACTGATTGATAATTTTATTGAGATAAATATAAAATTACAATGATACGAGGTGCTACCCAAAAGTTCCAGTAATTTGAATATAGTAGGAAAATGTATTACCTTACCTCTTAGTTTTCACTGTCACCTTCGCAGTAGTCCCCTTGGGCATGTATACAGTGATCCCAACGTTTTTTCCACGAGTCCATGCATCCTTGGCAGGCTTCAGGCGTGATGGTCTTGAGCACCTGCTGAAGTTCTGTCTGGATCTCCTCAATTGAGTCAAACTGAAGTCCTTTCAGTCGAAATTTCAGCTTGGGAAACAGAGAAAAGTCGCAGAGGGCAAGGTCAGGCGAATATGGTGGGTGGGGAATGACTACCTGGTTAGTGGAAGCCAGGAACTGCTGGACAACAATTGATGTGTGGGAGGGGGCGTTGTCATTATGCAGGACCCAATCCTTGTTCTTCCGTTGTTCTGGACGTTTGCGGCGGATGTTCTCCCTCGGACGCTGCAAAACTTCACAGTAAAACTTTCCGCTGACAGAATGACTGGGTGGGACGAGTTCCTTGTGAACAATCCCATGGATATCAAAGAAAATGATCAACATCGATTTGACAATGCTGCTCCACTGGTCTGCCATTGCAAAACCACCAAACCATGTTACAATAGTAAGAATAGCTCAACAACTCATCCTCTCACAGACGCGGCCGGGGCCACATTGACACACAAGGGGTGCTGCTGTCTCCTCCTAGCAGCAAAAGGCAAAATCGAAAATGATTGGCTCCCTCTGTTCAAATTACTGGAACTTTTGTGTAGCACCTCGTATATTTACATTATCTCAAAGGGATGAGGGTGCATACACAATCTCCACCCCGTCTAACTTATTAGATTATAATTAATTCTACAAATTTTACTTAATTCTATCATTTGTACATTTTGGGTTTGCACTAGTGCTTGTTACGTTGATTTATATGATCTTGCCCATAGGCAAAGACTAGTTTTACCACATACAATTTGGTGATTGAATCAGTAAGCCTATACAATTATACAGACAGTGAACAAAAAGGTTGTGTTTGCTATCACAGATGCTGGCACACACGTGCACGTGCAAGTACAAACATGTATACTGGCATACATTTACATCAACATTACACAAGCTTACTTGCCCACCAAACCTCCATACACGTTCTTTGGTCACATACAAAGAGTATGTACATCTTTTCTCATATCACAGACACATGATTCTCTTTTAAAATGTATTTCAATTGCTTGCAATCTTTCAGGATGCTGTATATTTTGTCATTATTAAACATCCATATAATCTGTTTTGTCACCTCGTTTATTTTGTTGTTTCTGTTCTTATCTAGTGTTTTACAATATAATACATAGTGTTGCAGTGTGTGAGATCTTGAGCTGTCATACAACCTTCACCTATTGTTGTAATTTTGGCTGCTGTTTCCTTATTCCCAGTAATATTTGTATTCGAGTTGCAACCTAGTGCATACAGAGTCCTTCCATTTGCTTTTTTTTTTTTTTCTCATAGGCAGCGGTGGTACATCTTGCTACAACAGCATTGTGGTCCATAATACCACTAGTGTTAGTTTTATATTTTCTGATTATGTTTTCATTTTCTTTCTCATCCTGGGAGTTTCTTACAAAAGTCCTCACTTGTCTCATGGTCAGCTGGCACTATATATCCATCTGCGATTGGGTGGTAGCACTTCGGGCTATTGTATCAGCTCTTTCATTTCCATCTATACCTACGTGAGATGGAATCCACATGATCATTACATTTTTCCCTACCATTTTAAGTTCGTGTATAAATAGATAGATAGATAAATAGATAGATGATGTTTCTGCATTGTATAACTATACTTTCCATCATTGATGTTTTACTGTTAAGAGATTATAGTGCTGCACCACTGTCGAGAAAGAAGCACAATCACTTTTACCTGCTCCTATCACATTCAGCCCATGCAGAATTGCGTATAATTCAGCTTGTGTTGATATGTTGTCACTCAGCCTATACCCGTGTTCTGTCTCTGCTCAGTTGTCCATTTTCGGTATGTAGGCCCAAATGAGGACTCCACCCCCCTCCCCGTTTGGTAGAATTGAGCCGTGACAGGAAAAGAGGAAGATGTCATCTAAGTCAATTGTTTAAATTTTCTTGTCATATTCCACCGTTAGTAATGCATGATCACATAAGGTTTTTTTTTTTTTTTTTTTTTTTCAAGAGGTGTGATGTCTACATTAACCCTTTGATCTTCCCCAGGTGATGGTAGTGTAAACTTACCCCTCTGTACACAGAGTCTTAATACATCATATTCTTGCAGTGTTTGTGCAAGATGCTTTATGAATCCTCTTTTCCCTTGCTTCCAGAAGGTTCGTACACGGCATAAGTAGTCGCGTACGTCAGTGCGTAGTTCGTAACCGCCTGGTGTTATGTGCCTGATGGCAGCAATAATTTGTAGTTCTTCCACTCTGTCTTATATGCTAGGCAGACTTAGCTCAAGTTTCATGGTGTCTGTCATTGTGTTTTTTGGGCATTTTAGTATGATTCTCATGCACTCGTTTTTCATTTTTTCGAGTTTCTCAAACAGTCTTTCGTCAAGGCAAAAGAGGACCGGACTGGCATAATCTATGACCGACCTAATAGTGCTTACATTAAGCATTCTGAGCACAAGCACACCGATCCTGTCACCACCCCAGCTCAGGGACCTAAGGGCTTGCCTTCGTGCTTTACACTGTGTAGTTATATAATTTACCTCGGTCTCCTTAGCCTCTGCAGTGTATCCTATTTACATTCCCCGGGATTTGTAACTGTTTACTCTCTATATTATTTTATTCATTGATACATGCTTGCTAGCCTTTGCTCGACGCTGAAATTTTATCTTATTTTCATTTATTATAAGACCCATTTTTGGTGTCATATCCCCAAATTTGATTAAGGCCTGTTGCATTTTTTCTATATCAACATATATCATGATTTTAACTCTGTCGGCTAGCTTTTGTTTAGCTTCTGTTCATTAACACGTTAAATAGTGCAGGGCTTATTACCCCTCCCTGGGAAGCCACTAGCTCGAGTCTGCCCTCCTGGGATAGTGTTTCCTGGTAAGAGACGTGAGCCCATCTGCCATGCAGATAATCTCCAACCCAGAGAAGAAGCTTGCCCGACACCCCCATATTGGGCAATTGGTACTGTATAATTTCTCCATTGGCTTTGTCAAACGCACCCTTGAGGTCCACACACGTCCTGCAATAGTCCGAGTCATGGGGCAAGCATTTCATCTCTGTGTCCGTCATCCCTCTACCTTTAATAAAACCATACAGATCATTATCCAGTTGATCACCTATTACATACATTAGTCTTTCAAATACAATTCTCTTCAACATTTTACCAAAGCACGATGTTACTGAGACTGGTCTGAACCCTCCTCCAGGTTTGGGGACAGGGATAATAACTGCATTCTTCCAAGCCCTTGGTAAATGGCCCTCGAGGTAACTCATTACAAGCAAAGTTGAAGCCCTCACGAGTCTCTCAAGTAGCGGCATTTTCTCACATGAGCGGCCTAACCCAGCCCAGGCCAACTGTAACGCTTTTGAGAAGTTTATATCTCAGCAACCACTTGGCCGGTCGTTGCGTGATTTGCACCATATGATAGCCAAGTTCTTTGAGATTTGTTTTCGACATGCACCAAGTGAAGCATGTTGAAAATCTTCAAAAGAGGGCCACAGGCCAAACAGTTTGTCAAAAAGGCGTGAAACTTGGTAGGAAGATGGCCATCAATATACTCTGGGCATCCTTGGGGTGTAAGGCGACATTTCAATGCTTTTGGATTTAAATGGCCACACTCTAACCTCGCCGACAAGGCGTTTTACTGGTGTCATATAGATGAAGTCGTGGCCTATTTTCCATACTTGCCAGGCAGTTCAATATTTTGTAAGTTACACCGTCTTCCGCAGGGGATGTGGTTTGCCATGTTTAATAGGCCTAAGTAACTCGTCTTTGGGTATTACAACATTTGTTTTAGAGTCTCTATTTAGAGCTCTAATGATTAACCCTCCTCTCTCTTCCTTCAAGTTCTTAACGGCCTCTTGGATATCTACAGGGGCAGAGTCGGTACTTGATTCAGTCGTCCACTTTGTCATCAATTCTTCAGCAAAGTTTTTCGGGTCAGGATGTGCTACATTCTTTATGCCTGTCGCTTTTCCTCTAATTTTGCTTATTTCACTCCAGTTTTCTCCAACTTTCGTAAAATTTCCTACTCTGTTGACGAATGCCTACCAATATTCCCTCCTGGCTGCTCCTCCCACCTCCCCACATAACTATCACCAGCAGCATCTCTTTCGTTTCGTCATCCCTTCCATTGTCAACTCATTTTCTGCAGGTGACTTTCAGCATCCGCGTTCATTCAAGAACAAATCTGTCATGCGCACATTTGTTTTATCTTTGTGATTTTGTTCTTGCTAGTTTTTTTTTTTTCTTTTGCCACTGAGTCTTCTATGGCTGTAATCATATCCTCATAAAATGAGTAAGTTTCTTGGTTGATAGTTATCATATCAATCTCGTATTCTGTCAGTGAAAACTTGCATATTCTCTTTCGGTAATATAAGTCTATTTCTTTTGTATTAATAAGTTAGTTGTCCTAAAGATATTTTAATCGATAATGAGAAATGGTCACCAAGAAGTTTTGGCTATTCATGGCAAATTCCGTCCAACTCTTGCCCATCAAGTATGACGGCATAATCCAGTCTCCCCCCTTAATGAGTGCTGCATCTTTTGTACCCAGTATCTTTATATCTTTATTGTCTTGCAAAGACTGAAAATATCTTACACCATTCATATTTATTCTTCCTTCATATTCGAATTCTTTGCGTCTGGCATATAAGTCCCCAGCTACAAGTGTAACCCCAGTAAATAAACCGCAAGGCAAACTGTTTTTGGAGAAACGATTATTTAAATTATACAAATTAACTATATTCATGACGCACTCTTTTAGAGTCATTTTCATAGAGACGGAGTCCACTACTTCTGAAATATATGGCTGCTCAGTGATTTCAGATGATACTGAGTTTTTCACATATGTTGTGACACCCTTTATGCCAATATCTGCAAGCACTTAATATGTTTTATTGCAATTAATTTTAAACAAGCCACCATTCTTATCACCAGTCTCCAGGAGGGGGATAATGTCAATGTCATACTTTGCTGCATAATAGTGTACGTCATGTTTCCTTACCCCTAAGCTATTTACGTTCCATGTTATGACAAAACCTTGCTATCCATATTGGCTTGCTCTATCTAGCTGATAGCTTTTCATTGAAACTTGATAATTTGTCAAACTGTTTTTGTATTTCTACTCATCCTTGTACTAACTTTTCTTTTAGTGCTTCATTTGCCTCGTGCTTTTCTGATAGGCTTTCATTATTTTCCATCCCACTGTTCATTTGCCTATGAAGTTTGAGAGTAACTTCCCTCCCTTGCACCCTGACTCTGCAAGTTGCTTCATTTTCACTTTCAACACAGTTGTCAATTGCTTTACTCTGCACACCATTGCCGTTCACGTGCTTGTCATTCTTGTCATTTTCTGTTTTGTTTGTGTTAGTTAGTGTCTTTCTTATCACTGTTTACCTCTTCTACCTCACCTACAGCTTTCCCTGCCATTTCATTTACCTTTTTCTCAAGATTTTCAAGTCTAGAGGATAGTTAACGTATATACCTAAATAATTCCTTTGTTTCCTCCCACCTGGTTTCTGTCCCTCTCCTGTGTTAGGTTAGTAGCCTTGGACACTGACTCATTGCGTGCTTAGGCTTGGTTTTCCCCTTGGGTCGCCACTGCGGTCGGGTCAGTTGTGGCGTCGACTATACCTCGCTGCTTGAAGGGTGCGTGTTCTGGCTTTGGATCGTAGTGTGTTATCTGGGTCAAGTGACTGGGTCGCTTGGGTACTGCCCCCACTATTGAAAATGCAGGTCTTCCTTTTGTCCATGGATTCTCCTGCTCCATGTATGCTGGCATAGGGTATGGTGTCTGTGGCTGGTACCCTGCTTGGGTGTGCATGGGTGGAACTGATTGATTAGCCAGGTGACCTCCCTTCCCTGGGACACTCTGAGGTGCACCTGCACTCGGCATAGGTCATTTCGGGCAGGCTTCCCTCCACAATTGCAGCATTTTGGTAGCACCCTAATTTGGTTGTTAATCTTCTCCCAGCAGATGGATGAGTGATGAAGTTTGTCGCAGAATCCACATCTTGGGTCATCGTAACATCCCCTAGTTTTATGCCCCCACCTGCTGCATCTAAGACATACATTTTCTCTTTCTCTGTAGGGGGCAAGGAGACGGTTTCCCAAATCATTCGCAAAAACTTTTCCCGGCACCTCACCTTTTATTAAGGCTCTCACCTGGCTCCTCTCCTCACCTTTCACTCTATTCCTCCTGGCCCATACAAAGCGTGGATTGTCCAGAACATAATGGGTCTAAATACCTGGGCCATGCCGTTCCCCGGCCTCACACTCTCCACCCCCTGTCCCTGAATGTTTATATGGTTTATCCTCACTACGTGGTCGACCTAATTCCCCGATCCTGATCTCCTTATGCCCATTACTTTCTTGTTGTACCTACTTTATTTATTTATTTTTTTAACGTCTCTTGCTGCTTCTGTTTCTTCTTCATTACTACTTGTGCCTTCCATGTCCATAACGTTCCTCTTCGATTTTGTAGCATGAACCCAGCCTCATCATCATCTCATCATCACCTGTTATTACGTCCATTTCTGTCACCTCTGATAGGGCTAGAGCATCCTCATTTGTTGCACTATCTGCCGTTTTTATTAATTATGTTTATAAGAAGGATGACTGGCCTGCAGACAAGCCACCTGCCTGTCTAGGTAGTCCCACTGATGATTTGTGAGAGGGAGCAGTGTACTATACGGAGGTCAGAGGTCAACTGTGGTGTGGGCGGGGATGTTCTGCCCAAAGACCAAAACTGTCGTACGGGAGAGTTCAAAGTATCGTATATGACCCGTAGATTATCGTACAAATAAATTTTTATTGAAATCAGTGCTCAGATGCTTGATGTTTATTTGTATTCTACATGCAGTATATATATATATATATATATATATATATATATATATATATATATATATATATATATATAAACTAGAGAGAGAGAGAGAGAGAGAGAGAGAGAGAGAGAGGAAAAGGAGGAGGTAGAAGAGGAGGGAGAGGAAGATGAGAAAAAGGAAGAGGAAGAATAATAGAGGAGAAGAGGAAGAATAATAAGAGAAAGAAAGGAAGAGAAAGAGGAAAAACAAGAAGAAAAGTAAGACGAAGGAGAGGAGAAGATGAAGAATAAGAGGAGCAAGAGAAAGAATAAGATAAGGAAGAGGAAGAGGGAGAAGTACACGGTGAAGAAGAAAATCCTTAGATTACTGTATTAAGTTGCTTTGGTGATATCGTAACGCCTCTTCCTTAGTAATTTATTCTCTACATCTTATTATTTTGTACCATTTTTTATTCTGTGTCTATATCAAAATGTTCCCGGTATGAAGAATATCCAACAGTCTGTTTAAGGTGTATTATGTTGAATAAGTCCTTGATTACCAGTCAGAAATCAACCCTTCAATCTTTCTACACTTGGCCATAAAATGAGTTGAGGAGAGAGAGAGAGAGAGAGAGAGAGAGAGAGAGAGAGAGAGAGAGAGAGAGAGAGAGAGAGAGGGAGAGAGAGAATGTCCATATATATAAAACACCACTTCAAAGCCGCCAAACTATTTCTTTTGTGTTGTGAGGACGGTTCACTCAGCGTTATCATTAATTATCCTCCATCATTTATTCACATACTCCCACATCCACACCCATGCCCACACCAGCAGACTGAGCCGCCCTCGAAACACATCAGGCATCTCTGGCTGTGTTTTAGTATGCACGGACCACTTTGTATATTATTTGGGAGTTAAAAATAAGTTAGGTAAAATTAACTTTAACACAGAAGATTATAGTAGCATTAGGCAACTTGATGCAGAATTGTAGTAGTGGTAGTGGTAGTTGGTGTGGTGGTGGTAATAGTAACAGTAGTTAGTCTTGTTGCTGTTGCTGTTATAATAATAATAATAATAATAATAATAATTCACATTATAATGATCCATTTTCTGTATGTTTTTTGGTTTGTCCGTTTGTTACCATAACACAACAAAAACGGAGCACTGTAGCGAAATTTTTGTCTGAGTAAGGAACCGCTAAAATGCTCTAACTTGAAGTATAAAAGAATTTCCAGTCCAACTGGGCCTCCGGTTCCCGAGTTATGATTCATTTCTGGCCTTTTGACATTAAGCAGTTTTGGCGGCCATTAGGCGGCTCACTTTCTTCATGGGTATTGAAGTTACCATAACACACCCAAAAGTGCACAACATCGTCCAATTTTGGTCAGAGCAAGGTATTGTTAACATGCCCTAACTTGAATAAAACAAATTCCAGTCCATTCGCACCACCAGTTCCCGAGTTATGGCTCATTTCTGTTGACATCAAGCAGAAAAGCTGCCGAAGGCAGCCTTTATGTGAGCAATAATGATAATAATAAGGATAACAATAATAATAATAATAATAAAGAT